>NW_010323819.1:6382-13267 GCF_000700745.2 Antrostomus carolinensis | reverse complement strand
CTGAAAGTATCTGGGGGTGCATTCCGTGAGATGTTCACACTTGGCTGACCTTGCAGAAGCCTCGGAGTAGTTGTAGTTTCGAATCTAGTTTTGCAAACTAAGTGGTTTAATGCAATGTTTGCAGTGGGCTGGAGATCCAACCAAACGCTTTGGGGTTTGCCAGGTCTCTCAATCCAGGTTTCTACAGGTTTCTCAAGAGCAGGTGGACATTTTGTAGGTCTCACCTTACCTGGCATCTCTGCAGGAGTGAAAGGAACTCAACAGAAGCTCTTCTCTGTGGATCAGTCTTGTGCTCAAAGACTACGGAGAAAACAAGAATCAAGTGACTGAAAGATTTATGTTGGAACTAGATCCCCATGGATCAGAACACGAATAACACCTCCATCCCCTCCCAAATCTTCCAGGCCTGACCTTTCACAATCTCCATTTCCTGACCAATGACTCCAAAGAAAATAGAGCTGCTAGTTGGTATTTAATGGAAATCTGCGCAAAACTTGTCAAAATACACCACCATGCCTGTCAGATGCCTGGGACAAGACCTCTACAGTAGTTTCCAGAAACCCAGTGCAATTACTTACATTTTAAATTATCTTTAATTGTCGCATGTGAGCTACAGAAACATTTTTTCCCTACTCTGAAGCAAGACCTCGCTATTAAGAGTCACCCCGTAATTGCAGCTTTAATAGGGGGGACTGCAGCAGGTCAGCCACGAAGGTGAGCTCAGGGTGCAGCCAGGCGAGAGCGGCTGCTGAACGCCCATAAGTGGATGTGACACATCACAATAGTCACATCAATTATGTAGGGGCAGTTTGGAGTGTAAACTTTTTAGTGAATCTAATTACCTCGCCAGATGTTTTAATCCAATCTCCTTGCCCCTCCTCTCCCATCAAATACTACTTTGTTTTGGGGTTTTTTGAGTTCCTGATACAAAAAAGTCACCTTCACTATAGAATCTAGAATGAATTTGAGGGTTTTTGGGTTTTTTGGGGGTTTTTTTGCAGGAACTGAGCTCTCCCAGAGATTATTCAGGTTGATGTATGACTCAGTACTCGTGGGATTGCACTGAACCAGAATGAAGGCTCTCGTGGATCTATAAGGCTCTCGTGGATCCTTGCCCCTCCTCTCCCATCAAATACTACTTTGTTTTGGGGTTTTTTGAGTTCCTGATACAAAAAAAGTCACCTTCACTATAGAATCTAGAATGAATTTGAGGTTTTTTGGGTTTTTTGGGGTTTTTTTCGCAGGAACTGAGCTCTCCCAGAGATTATTCAGGTTGATGTATGACTCAGTACTCCCGGGATGGCACGGAACCAGAATGAAGGCTCTCGTGGATCGATAAGGCTCTCGTGGATTCTTGCCCCTCCTCTCCTATCAAATACTACTTTGTTGGGGTTCTTTTGAGTTCCTGATACAAAAAAGTCACTTTCACTACAGAATCTAGAATGAATTTGAGGTTTTTTGGTTTTTTTTTGTAGGAACTGAGCATCTTTTTGCTCTCCCAGAGATTATTCAGGTTGATGTATGACTCAGTACTCGTGGGATTGCACTGAACCAGAATGAAGGCTCTCGTGGATCTATACCCCTCCTCTCCCATCAAATACTACTTTGTTGGGGTTTTTTTGAGTTCCTGATACAAAAAAAGTCACCTTCACTATAGAATCTAGAATGAATTTGAGGGTTTTTGGGTTTTTTGGGGGTTTTTTTGCAGGAACTGAGCTCTCCCAGAGATTATTCAGGTTGATGTATGACTCAGTACTCGTGGGATTGCACTGAACCAGAATGAAAGCTCTCGTGGATCGATAAGGGTGTCACAAAGGGTGCAAGACTGATGAAAAATAGGCGAGATGATGGTGTAAATGTGCTCAAGAGCTGAATGACAACTTGTTAGCCTGGTGATGCCCGATGTAAGCAGCATTAGAGATGCTGCACCAGATTTTCCAAGCCTGTTTGCAAATTGACCTGATGTTCTTCTTGACACAAAACCTTGAAAGCACAGCTAAGAGCAGCGCTGCTGAACACTCCTGATTTGCTCACAGACTGCGGTCAGACATGAAAGAAAATCATAGAATCATAGAATCTCCTGGTTGGAAAAGACCTCTGAGATCATCAAGTCCAACTACTGGACACAACTAGACCAAATACTTGCCTATGTGTCCAGAAGAAGGGAAAATAGTGAATTAACTGTGCAGACAGATGCATGATATTATCTTCCAGAAGTGCAGAGCAGGGAAGGAACCCATCAGCATTGGGAGAAGTTTCCTCCTCATTCAGTGAACTGTGTTTTTTTTGGTTTGGTGGGAAATTTAGGCATGTACGTGCAACACATTGACCAGCCTTGACTGTGATGCCTGGAAAAATCTCATTGTTTGACAACTTAAAAAATAAATAACCCAACCCAAATCAGAAGAGTCTCAAACTGTTCTTTGTTAGAACTCCAGTTGAACAATTTGATGGTCTTTATTTTTCACCACCTTATCACATTAATAGTTGCTTTTCTTCCCTTCTCGCCTCGTCCTGTTCCCCGGTGAGAGAACATTCAGACTCTTACTGGGCACAACGTTACTCTCATGCTCTTGGGATGGAAACGTGCAGAGCAAACAATGAACCAAGGCTGTTTATAAAGCCTTCAACACGTTAGCCAGTGGAGAAGAGCCCAAATTTCCACCTAAAGACCTGAACGGACAAGAATTATGTGAAACACATGGAAAATATGGAAAATGTGAAATAAGTAATAAAACTATAAATAAAACAAATACAATAAATTGGGAAAGCAGTTTTACTCGTAATGATTTGTGTTCCTAGTAACTCAAGACTCCCTTACCTTTGGAAAATGGTGTGTTTTGCCAATGGGGGAGCTGACTGCAGGTGACAGGCCTGAGGGGTTGTGTGGTGGGTTGGATCGTTGAATGGCTCAAGTGTTCGGGAGGGATTCAGGGCTCCAGCAGCTCCAGCCCAGAAAGGGCTCTTGCATCAGCCCTTTCTCTGACAATGACTTGCATCATGAGCTCAGGGAAAAAAAATAATAAAAAAAATCATTTAAGTTAGTGTTAGTGCAGGAATTTTGGCCAGAAATGAATCTTGGCTTGTTCTGGGTACAGAGATTTGCCCAGTGGATTTGCTCAGATGTATTGTGCTGGGTTTGCTTTTTAACTTGAATTTTCTTGCTTATTAGTAGCAGCACTTAATGTGTTTCTCTCCATGAGTGTGTTCTCCCAGTCATACCCCGTGGGTATACTGGTGGGATGGGGACTCCAGTTTGTCCTTGCCATGAAAGCTGGCAGGTTCTTCTGGATCTCATACTGTGGAGTTATGGGCAAACCCACTGCTTTCATAAAAAAAACCTCTTATAGAGGTTTTATTTATCAATGTCAGTATCTTTTCAGCTCCAGAAAGGAATGCTCAAAAGCTGAATATGAAAAGAAATAAAAAAATAAAGAGTTTGTCTATTTTAACCACTGTTAATGCTCTATCACTAGATTAACAATAATTAGTGTAATAGAATAAGCTTATCAAATATATGAAATATGGGCTTGTATTTGTAACTAGTCAAAGGTCTGTTGAAACTCAAGGGGAGCAGGTTAAGGGCACCTGTAACAAAAGCCAATAGGACAAAAAGAGTGATGGGGCTGGACTTGGCTCTCTCTGACCCTTTGTCCCACTTAATTAGGTACCAATTTTGATGTAGTCTGTTGGAAATGGCTTTAGCACAAACAGAATCACAGACTGGTTGAGGTTGGAAGGGGCCTCTGAAGGTCACATCTCGTCCACCCCCCCTGCTCAAGCAGGGACTCCCAGAGCACATGAACCAGGATTTTGTCCAGGCAGTTTTTGAATATCTCCAGGGAGGGAGATTCCACAGCCTCTCTGGGCAGCCTGTCCCAGTGCTCAGTCACCCTCCCAGTCAAGAAGTTCTTCCTTATGTTCAGGTGGAACTTCCTGTGCTGCAGTTTGGCACCCAACAATAGGACAAGAAGCATAATGAGAAGAGTCTGGCCCTATCCTCCAGCCACTCTCCCTTTAGATATTGATAAACATTGATCAGATCCCTTCTGATTCAAACCAAGAATAAGACTTAAATTCATGACTTTCAGCCAGAAGAATTTATATCCAAATGGACCATCTAAAAGGGCAGCAGAAGCCCAGAGGAGTGAAGAACCTCAGCCAAAGTCATTCTGAGAACCAAAGTGTGCACACAAAGCAAGCCAGGGCCCTGCTCTTGCAGACATGGAGATGATTAGATGCTGAGTTATATGAAACTGTCCCTTTGCTGTACAACACCAGCTTGGAGAAGTTTCCTTTGATGCCACTGTGCTGACTCCTTTTGCTGTGCTAGCAATAAAAGAGAAGAAAAAAGGGTGGTGGTGGTGGGGAAAGTAGGAGCAGCAGATGAATTGCAGCTATTCAAGGTGAAAGAGCTGAATTTCCATCTCCCTGGGTCATTAGGACTGAGATGGGTCTGACTGACCACTATATGGTGAAAAAAGTCCCTCTGTGTGCCAGTATTGAAAACTGTTTGTGCATTAGTCGGAGCCTTTGCCAGTGAAATAATATCTTCCCCTTTTGTTTATTATATTGAAACTCGATAAAAGAAAGTGTTGGAGGGAGGGGGGGAAAAAAAAAGAATCATTTTGTGGTGTGAAATGAATGTTCTCGTCTGGGCTCCAGGATGCAGCCGTGAGTAACGTTCTGTGGCATCGCCGGGCGCCCTACTGCAAAAAAACCCCCCCAACTTATTGTGCTGCAGCTGTAAACTGGGGGGTTGTCGGGAGGGGGACAGTCCGGGCTTTGCTAAAGGACCCCCCGTGTTCCATCAGTTATGGGGACTGTCCCATGTCAGGGGTGTTGCTTCCTGGGGTGATGACGATGGCACAGACTCTGTGAATAACTCAAGTCCAGCTCTAGATGCTCCACACTGTTGTTCTCCAACAAGGCAGAGCCACCTCAGCTTGTTTTGAAGCCCAACATTACCTCGGTGCCCAGCATTCAGAATAATCTAAATTATTCTGAATAATTAAGATTATTATTATTATTATTAATAATAATTAATTATTAATTAAATAATACCCTAATCTTTTGTTGAAAATGTGACCATATATTTGAGCTATTTCTGGATCCAAAGTTAGCTTTGCTGCCTTGAAAATTATTAGAAGAGAGCCCAACCAAATGAAGTGTCCTTCTCAAATGAGAAAGTACTTAGTGTGTTCTCAGTGTCCTTACCAGTTGACAGGACTCCTTTACAATAGAGTGACAAGAAATGACTTTAAATTGCAAAATCAAAGCAAAGGCAAAAAAACCCCAAACACATCCAAGCTTACAAGGTCCCTGTACAAAAAAGGATTTAAAAAAATAAATAAAAATAATCACACATGGCTGAAATACTGCAAGACTCCAAAAGTATTAAGCAACATCAATTTGTAAGGGGGGAGGAAAAGTATTAGTCAGCTTCTAGATGCTTTGGGCCAGTTCTCACAGTTTTATTTCATGTCTGTTACTCTGTAACAGGGGATGTTTGCTGGTAATGCAATAGGAACTGTAATAATAGCAACAACAAGAACACCAAACATGCCAAATATTGGCATCTATCTCACCCGGCTCAGCGCACACATCACTGGGCTAACAGGCTATATATTGATTTTTACCTGGGCAGCTATAAGGTGTGAATGCATGGATGTATATGATAAAGCAGAAAGGCAATGATAGCACAATATGGCACAGTTGTATTTTCTTATTTTCTGGAGCCTGAGCTGACACAGCTCTGGATGGGAACAGCTCTTGTACTTCTTTAGGTCCAGCACCTTCAATATTACCAACAGAGTCTTTCAAGTAAGTTTTTCCAGAAGAAAGATATTGGCAAAAGAAATGAAAATAATAAAGGTTTATTAAAAAATGAGGATCCTTTATGTTTGGTTTTTAGTTTTTAAAACTTTAGAGGGTATCTCAGATCATAGTTTCTTATATCTCTATAACAGGAACATTAGAAGCAGCTCAGGTTTAAGTGAAAGTTGAGATTCACATGACTCCAAAAGCTGAAGCTTTCCAAACCAAGGAAAAAAAAACCCCAAAACCAAACAAACATCCTTCTGCCCCAGTTATATCAGTTTGAAATGTAGAAATAATCTTGCCTTCCTGAAATGCTGCAACTGGTCACCTAGTGCCTTCTCTCCTGTTGCTGTATGATGAGCTAGACATGAAGACTATGATAAAAAAATACCCCATCAATTTAATATAAAAAATTAAGGAATACTAAATAGAAAGAGCCCTTTCAGGCATCAGATAGCTGCAGGTTTTTTTAAAGCTTGAGAGCTGGGCATCCTAAGGGTTAAAGGAAGAAATAATCTCTGCTTTTAAGTGAGTGTGTAGATGCACAAGAGCCTGATCTGGCATTTTGTCTTCACTAGCAAATGACACACACAGACACAGACACATGCTCAGCACCATCCAGGTCACTCTGATTTCAGGAGACTTATTAGCTCTACAGTGTTAATGGAAACCAGTCAGCAATCCAGGGTGGAACAGCGAGGTGATCCCGGAGGCCGGGACAGGGGGAATTTGCTCTCTGAGGTGTTGAGTACTAAAAGTGGCAGTAACTTCTGACAGTTCCTAAAAACCAGCCTTGTTGTGGCTCACTTGGTTTCTGGGCAGAGAAGCCTGTGAGCAAAGCTAGAGAACAGCCCCCTAATGCTGCTGGAGGACCTGTCACTCCCATAGCAGACATCCTGGAGAGTGACATTAAAAAGATCAGCTCACTGGTTATTGCATGGAAAGGAAAGAAAAAAAAAGACCCACCGTTTGAAATGAGTTTGCAGGGATGTTCTTCTCTGACTTAATGTCCAGCTGTCCTGGTTTGAGCTGGGCCAGGGCTGGTTTGTGTGCAACAGCCAGAAC
>NW_010323819.1:0-6070 GCF_000700745.2 Antrostomus carolinensis | reverse complement strand
CTCCGGGATCATGATCTGGGAACGGGCCGGGCTTGGTCAGTGGGTGGTGAGCAATGGCACTGGGCATCACTCATTTGCATATTGTATTACTATTATTATCATTACTATTTTAATATCAGTATTATTTTAAGCTTTATTATACATCAGTTCTGAAATTGTTCTTCTCTCACCCTACCAGTCTCCTTCCCCTTGCCCCCCAACTCTCTCCCCTATCTCCTTGAGGGGGGAGTAGGAAGAGTGAGCAAGCAGCTGAGTTTGGCTGCCAGCCCAGTGAAACCACCACATCAGCTCAAGAAGCTACTTGACGTGCTGGGGAAGCAATGGCTGCTCTGCAGAGAGCACAGAGAGGATGGATTAAGAGTTCTCTCTCGCTCTGCTTCCTAATCCAGGCAACCGCTGTGTTTTTCCATGTTGGCATGTGTGACCTGGGATTGCTCCTCACCCTTTGCACCTGCAGCTGCTGCCAAGTCCCTCGGGGCAAAGCCACGTCCTCGCTGTCTGCTTCCCTCCTCGGCTGTGGGCGCTGCGGCAGAGCCTCCTGGGCACAGTGAAACCATGAGACACAACCCTGAGCGGTTGTTAAATGCACCGTGTGTTAACTGGGGACAGTCATGGGGTAATGCTGCAGGAAAATGCTCATCTGCTTTGTGGTGAGGTCCTTATGCTTTTAAACTTTAGCTCTTTGCTTTGATGCTCTTGCAGTTGATGAACCCTCTGAGGTGTTGCCAGACCCATGTGCTGCCTAGTCCTTAACCAGCACTGAGCAGAACCTCCAGCCCAACTCCAGGAGTCACAAGTGGCCTTATAGTGCTTCTATACGTGAGAGAAGGGGATGTGTGGTGTGATAAACCAGAGAAGGGTTCTCCAGCTCACACAGAATCCCAGAATTGCCTGGATGGGAAAAGCCCTTTAAGCTCACGGAGTCCAACCATGAACCCAACACTGACAAGTCCCCGACTAACCCATGTCCCTCAGCACTATGTCTACACGACTCTTCAATCCCTCCAGGGATGGGGACTCCACTGTCCTCCTGCTGTCCTCTCCTGGCTATGAGACCCAGGGTTCTGGGGACACTTGGAGCAAGCAGGGTTTAAAGGTTTCTCTTAAAACCACGCTCAAGGCTGGTGGCGTTGGATGCTCTCTCCATCCTTCAGGACGCCAGCCCTCCCTCAAGCTGTCTTTATTTAAGCAGTTGGAGCTTCACAGATTACTTCCAGGCCCCTTGAGGATAGAAAGTCTTTTACCTCTTCTGGTCCTGAGACTGTTCCAACAGCTGTAACTACTTCATTTTTAATTTACTCAATACAACTTGTCTCTGCTTAATCCATCAGGACAACTTTGAGGGTTCCTGACCCATAAATCCAGAGTAAAGGAGGGTGGTGGGGTTTAGAGGGGAAGGGAAAAGAAAGGAGGAAAAAAATAAAGAAAAAAAGAAAAAGCAAAGGATTTTGAAAAATTGTCTCTAAATCGTAGCCAAATGTATTTTCCTAGCTTACTGCAAAGTGCAAGATTAGACCCAGCAAAGTCTCTGCTTGGGGGTGAGGCAAGACCTTTGCTTTTATCATGGGGACATACTCCACCATACTTAATTTCTTCAACATTTTAAACCTCTTAAATTTATCCAAAATGGATTTCAACTCTTGTTTTATTTTTTTCTTGGTAACCAGTTCCTTTTGTTTAACATAAACAGGAAAAAACTGCTTTGCATCTTCTTTACATAAATAAAACCCCAAATAGGTTGTATGTCATCAACTTTTAAAGACAAAACATCTCCTTCTCCAGGTGCCACCTTCCCTCCTTTGCCCACCATCAAAAGCTCTGTGCTCTTTTTCGGGTGGGTGGTAGGACTGCTCTAAATCAATCAGTTGACTTTAGGCTAATGTCTAATTAGCTATGGGTGGGCATGTGCTTTGATTATAGGAAGAACCTGGGGCAATGACTTGTGTTTTTAAGGCCCACTTCTACACGTATCAATCATCTCCTGACACGCTGAGCAGGAGGGAAGAAAAATAAGCTGCAATTAAAAAAAAAAAACCCCAAAAAGAATTGTAAAGAAAGAATTCTGAAATATAAATGTGTACAAGGGGGGGGTGTGTAACCATACGGGCTGAAATGAAGAACACACTCTTGTACCTTGGCACTAATAACGAGAGTTTCTCAGGCTTAGGAGGAAATCCAAGAAAGAAATTATTCCTTTACCATCCTCTGTGATTTTAAGCAAAGAGAGAGGTTTCCTTTTTAGGGAGAGAGAAAGGTGAGATGCCTCATCCCAAGGAGATTTGATACTCCTAAGGCTATTTTAAGCTGAGCTAAACAGACATCTCCCATCAGTGGAACTCCTTCTTTGGGAGATATAACATCACACCGCGTTCTGGCTGCTGCCGCTGTGGTGTCTCATGGCCATGAGAAGCTCTGGGTCTCCCTTTCTCCTGCTCTTTTCCAATAGCCTGGCTCTCAGGAGATGGAATTTCCCCTCAGACTGCTGGGCATTTTCTTTTTTCCCAAATCAAGTCATATTTTGCCATTTCTCTGCTTTTTTTTCACTGCACCAAGGCTTTGCCATTTGAGTGTGTGTGTGTGTTCTCCATGTGTTTGCTCTCTAGAGCTACCTCCATCTCGTTGTCTTTGTAGCCACCCTCTGTCTCCAAGTGTGGACAGCAATACTGCAAAGACAAAATTAAGGCTAAGTGAGAACATTTCAAGTTGGGGGATTTTTCTGCCTCCAAAAAAAATAAAATAAAAATGAAAATAAAAATGAAAATAAAAATGAAAATTAAACTGAAAATCCCTCTTCAAACCCCAACATCTCCATTTCTCACTTTAATTGTTTCCCTTCAGCCCGTGTAACAATGCTGCAGTTGATTGGGAAAGACAAGAGAGATTTTTTTTTAGAATTATATGTAGATATAGAAACCATATAGGAAAGGTTCTAATTATAACTATTAAACTGGGAGAATAAAGGGACACAGTATTCCTGGCTGGCTTGGCGGTTGGGAGTTGTGCAATACTTTGTGCTTTAAAATGTGTGGTGAACGACCTGATTTATATATATATTTTTTTTAAAGGAAGAATTATTTTTTATTTTATTAAACTCACCCTCAACATTGTTCTGCTTTGGGTGATTGACTTTGCCCTTTGCCTGAAGTTTTCTGTGCAGAACAGATGGGAAAGAGGTTTTTTGTGAGACCTGCCAGGGGTGTACTTTAAATAATAATAATTATAATGCTAGTAATGCTAATAATAATAATGCAAGTCCTCTAAAGTGCAGGCTCTGATTGCTTTACTCCTGGCTCCTCCTGTAATTCTCTGAGACCACATTTTAAAATTGCTGGGTGATGATTATCCAGGGATTAGGGATTAGCGTGGTGGTTTGACTGCTTGTCAAAGCCTTAAAATAATACACAGATTAAAATAATTCAATTTTCTCATCAATAATGAAGCAGATGATTTTAAAGCCCATGGAACCTCTAATGGAAAAAAACCCTCCACTGGGTAATGAGAAGGGAGAGATTTTTCTGAATGATCTCATAATCTCAGCCTAGGTTTGGTCTGATTTCTGCAGACATTTAGTAATATCTATAGCACTCAATTAAATTGTAGAAGTTCATTAGGCTGGCAATCTCATATATATATATATATATACACACACACACACATATATATATATATATAAAATTTAGAGATAAATGTGATATAACTAAATAGAATAGAGCTGATCACTGAAAGCAAGCAGCTTGTTCCCCTTCCAAAGATAATAAAAAAATCCCCAACCACCTTTGAAAGGGAATAATTAAACAAACAAATGAAACAAATTAAAGTTTTCCACTGAAACTTTCTCACCAAACTCTGAACCCCTCCCTGCCTTGTGGCAACTGAAAGCAGCCAGAGGCTGGGGCTGGAGGAAGAGGAGTAGCTGGGGAAGGCAACACTCAGCTCAGATCTCTTCTGAGAAAAAAAATACATGTGTTTTCTGAAGGGGAAAAAAAAATATGTCAGAAGAGTCAAGCAGCAGAGCCCTAAGTGCTCTTAGCATTAAAAAATAGTGTGGGAATGGGGAAAAGATGCTGAAAACAGAGATAAACAGGTACCTGGATTCTGTGCAGGACACGTGGACATCACTCATATTAACTCCTATAAAATAATCCAGTCATGAAGCAGAAGTGAGCAGTGTTCCCTGCTCCAGACCAGGCTTCCCCAGCTATCTCAAGGGTTTGCTCTCTGGGACTCTAGAAAATGCTTAAAATGGTTTTAAGCAATTGCAGGGGGAGATCCTGGAAAGCCTGAGCCCAGTAGTGTGGCACCACCTGAGCTTGACCCACCTGAATTCAGTTGGTGCCTCTGAAATCTTGTCCTAAGCTGAGATCAACCAGACTGCCCTGTCCCAGTAACGGTGTTGGAGAAGCATCATCCACCATGACACAGGCTGGCTCAGAAGAAGACCTTGGTTTCTTGGGGGACTAAGTGCACATGGAAGGCAAAGAGAATTAAAAACCAACAGCAAAAAGAGCATGAGAGTTTCAGAGGAGCTGTGATGCAGGGAAAGGGTTCAAATTTTGTGTTAATATCCCTCAGAGTAACAGTAATTACAGAGCATCAGCAACATTTCTATTCTGTATATTATATTAATTATATTAATTATATTAATTATATTATACTAGTAGATTTAGATGAGATGTGAGGAAGAAATTCTCCTCTGTGAGAGTGGTGAGACACTGTCCCAGGTTGCCCAGAGAAACTGTCCTGGAAGTGTTCAAGGCCAGGCTGGATGAGGCTTTGAGCAACCTGGTCTAGTGGAAGGTGTCCCTGCTGATGGCAAGGGGGTTGGGACTGGATGAGCTTTAAGGTCCCTTCCAACCCAAACCAGTCTGGGATTCTGTCTACAATAAGCTGAGTTACTATTAAAGAGGTTTTCCAACAAGAATTTAAACCAGAGGGATGAGCTGGTGGCAGAGTCCAGTTCTCGTGTGTCCTGTGTGTTCTCACCTATGGAGGACATGGAGAAGGAAGAGGTTGAAGTGATGACCACCCTATGGTAACGACCACCCTAAGGGCATCTAGGAGAGAGCCAGAGTGTTTTGTGGAGGCAGGATATAGAAACTAGGGATACCCATGAGTCCTCACTGCCGTATGAGTGGCCCTGGATCTGCCTGGCGTGTTGATTCACAGCTTGGAAGAAGGTCCCAAACCACAAATCCTGCAGTGAACCGCTGTACCGGGCTCATTTACTCAGACTTCATGCAGGGAGGTAGGCTTTTTGTCCATTATTCTATTTATTACCAGACATGAAAATAATAACTCCTTCAGTTGAGGCTACAGGACCACAATCGGTCAATTCAGTCCACGGTGTAGACGTTCTCCTGGACTCCCTTCTGACTTCAGAATTTCACTGGAGGGTTTCTGAGAACAACTTTTCCTGCCTTTGCTCAGTTAGGAAACTCCATCCCATCCTGGCAGACAACGATCTGGATGCAATTTCTTACATTATAGACCTGCTCTGTGAGACGACAGCAATAAATACACCTTGGGGATGATGTCCTCAACATGTGCAGAGCTCCACTTGGTGCAAAACATGCATTTTTTTGGCAGCTGGGAGACACTACATAGCTTTTGTGATTTCTCCATGAGCTGCAAAACCTCTTTGAGGATGTTGGTCCCCATTTGCAAAACATTTCACAGTGAGAGGGTGTCTGAAGGAACCTTGCAGAGCTCAATGCTGAAAGCTCTACTGCATCATACATGTCCCCTTGGCATGGGGACAGGAGAACCAGCAACAAGGTGGGTATTTGTCACAAAGCTCAGCACATTCCTGGCTCCATCAGTGGTTAAATGTAAAGAAGGACACAGCTCTTGGTGTGTCTGGGTCTGAGATATATTTCTGATGTGTGGCCATAAGAATAAACCAGCCTAACCTGGCTCGCTGGCTACTTATCTGCTAGATGAGGCTTTACTAAAGCCTGCTTGTCTCAGAAAATATGCTGTCAGGCCAAGAGTTAATCTCCCAGGTACAAAGTTGGTATTCAAAGGTGCTGGAGGCTCATTGGGTTGCAAAATCTCCAAAAAAAAAAAAAAA
>NW_010323818.1:20615-23438 GCF_000700745.2 Antrostomus carolinensis | reverse complement strand
CGTCCCCATCCCCATCCCCATCCCCATCTCGTCCCCATCTCGTCCCCGTCCCGTCCCCATCTCGTCCCCATCTAGGTCTCGTCCCCGTCCCGTCCACAGGGGCCCTGCGCGGCAGGCGGTGGGTGCCCCTGCCTGCTGGTGAGGGGGCCCTGGCCCCGGTTGCAGACGTGACCACTAAGAGTTGTGAGGATTTTGGTTCCATGCCAGGAAAGCTGGAGAACCAGCTGCCTTATGGATTTGGGAAGTGGGGTGGGATGAAACCTGCCAGAAAATGTTCCCACTGAGATGCCTTCTTCACCTCCTCCTCATGTATGTCCCACAGCCAACCAATGGTCTCCAAAATCTTCAAAAAAACAGAAATAAATTATTGTCACAGTGCTGGAAATTCTCCCGAGACCATGAAGGAGGCTACAGGAGTTTGATGGCTTCCATCTGCATCATAGGTAGCCAAGAAACTTCCTTGGAAGTCCACACCATGTTGTCCTGTCATTACTAAGCATCTGGCCAGCCTCAGGCTCAAGATGGAAGCTTGACGCAATCTTTATGGTGGTGATAATAGCTAATGTGATTATTGGGGAGCTGGATTCTGGAGAGAAACACCACTCGAGCATCTGTTGCTGAACAGGAACAGGCAAAAATTGGAATTGAAGAACGTGTCTCACAGCGCAAATTGTATAAGATTAAATAATCTATTGCAGGAGCAAAGTAACAAAAATAAAAGAAGAATTTTAGGTTGGGGATTAACACCTGTTTCTAGCTTAATTAAGTACCCCCTGTTAGCTTGGGGTTTTTTGTTTGTTTGGTTGGTTTTGTTTTTGTTTTTTTTCAAGAAAGGAGTCACTTCAAGGTAAACATGCCTTTTTTTCTCTGAGGCAAAAGAAGACAAAATATGATCACAAATTGATTAAGTTGCAATGTTAACTGTGGGTTGCAAATCTGCAGTGTATTTTGACCAGATGACCTTGGGAAGGAGTTAAGTTACTTCTCTGATTCCACATACACTATGTAGTATATGAATGTGTCTGAGAGGAAACATAGAAGACGCTATTCCATGTAAGCAATTAAAGCTTTTTTAAGGGGCATTTTAGTTTTATGCTGATTTTGTTAATACTGCAATGCTGGCACCTCTAAGAGCCTAGGACCAGGCAGACCTGCCTCAATAATTCGCCCAGCTAAAATGTGATTGATTAGGTGTTGTCTATGAAGGTCTGAGAGAGCAAAAGGAAAGAGACAGGCTTCCCTAGCAGCCCAAAACACATGAACGGAAAAGAAAGGCTCTGGGAAGTAGTTGCAGCAAGGCTGGAAAAACATGTTGTTTTTTTGCTTCAGTTTTATGCTGATGGATAAAAATTTGCCTTGAAAAGACTTGATCAAAACAAGGTGTCCTTCCTGTGCTGGAAAACAGGCAGCTGTCTCGTGTGTGTGCAAGCTGACAGTTACTGAGCGCTCCTGGTGTCACCCAAACAGCTGTCTCCTCTGTAGGGTGTGCGCAGTGGTTGCCTACAGATGCTGATCCCTGTTTTTGGGAGAGGGAGCAGAGGGAATCCTAGCAGTCCATGGGAGTAAAAATACGATCTTCGCACAAGGGAAAAGAGGTAGGAGAGGAGCACAAATAAGGGAGTTTCTCCTGTACTTATCTTTTTATTTTTTCCAGGCCATTGTAGGATGCTGTGTTATCTATGCCAAGCTGCTGTTCTAGTGAACACTGTCCATAACTTGCCAAAACCTCCCCCGGCTTAGCCAGCGGCAGCCTGCTTCCCCTTGTTGGCATTCAGTTATTTCAGTAACGTGGGCTGTCCTATCTGGCATCTACGTCTAGCTAACTCCTAACAGTTACTACATAAGCCTGGAGAGAAGCCAGGTGTTCCTTGTGCACTTCTAAAGTGACCATGGGATAGCCCCAGAAAGCACTCTGGGGTTAAAATGTTTAGATTTGGGTTTAAGCAACATTAGGTCTTGATTTGTACTGAGCTTGTGAAATGTGGATAATGGCAATGCAGTCCTATGGCCCTAAGGATTAAACCCATGGCAGGTTTTAGGAGATCAACCCTTACCAGTGTTTCACTTTTTTTAAAAAAAAACAACAACATTGGAGTATGTTTTTGTGCCTCCCACCCCCCATAATTTATACTCTATATTGTGTTCCTTTCAGTCATAGCCACAGGACATGAATCCCCTCTTTCCTCAGAAAAGGAAGGATGGAATCTGGGAGAGGAGGATGAGGTGGGGTTTCCCTGAGCAGGGTAGACTACAGATACAGGAACTCTTTCAGATTTTGATTAAACTTTAATCCATTCTACATTACTGGCCTCTGTTTTCCTGTCCTATACCATGAAGATATGAATAGAAATAAGTGAAAAGTTCTTCCAGAGTGGGTTTTGTAATTTAGCTAATGGAAAAACAAAATGCTTCACATGTTGATGGACACCAGCTCTTCTTTTTCACTACTCCTAGTTATTGGGCTGCGTTTATACAAAGAGAGCTTACTGAAAGCACTCTGGTATAATCAGCGTGAGAGAAGAGATGGATCATTCATTCCTAGCTTTTGAAAATTTAGATGTCTTTTTCAGAAAAAATATGTTCTCTGCCTTTGGTCTTTCTGTATTTTGATGTTTTGGCTGCCAGGGTTTAAAAGGTTTGTGTGCAGTTTGTGAGTTTGTGCTGGCAAAAACTAGGGCTAGCACCCAGTGTACAGTTGTGTGTGTGAGCGATGAAAACTGAGGAGAAGACTTTCTAAATCACAGAATCACAGAATGGTGGGGGTTGGAAGGGTCCTCAGGAGATCATCTCATCCAACTCCCCTGCCAAAGCAGGTTCCCTACA
>NW_010323818.1:5126-20589 GCF_000700745.2 Antrostomus carolinensis | reverse complement strand
GGTTTTTTAACATCTCCAGAGAAGGAGACTCCACAACCTCTCTGGGCAGCCTGTCCCAGTGCTCTGTCACCCTCACTGTAAAGAAGTTTTTCCTTAAGTTTGTCTGGAACTTCTGGTGTTCCAGTTTTTGCCCATTGCCCCTTGTCCTGTCACAGGGTACTACTGAAAAAAGCCCGGCCCCATCCATTTGGCCCCCGCCAAATAAATTTCAGATATTTATAGACATTGATAAGATCCCCTCTCAGTCTTCTCTTCTCCAGGCGTAAGAGTCCCAGCTCTCTCAGACTCTCCTGATACAGGAGATGCTCCAGGCCCTTCATCATCTTTGTGTCCCTCCGCTGGACTCGCTCCAGAAGATCCCTGTCCCTCTTGAACTGAGGATAAATGCTTGTATCAAAGGAGCTTACAAATATCAAAGCATTCTAATTCTTCTGAAATATGTTTGAAAATACTGATGTCAGCATAGAGTACATTGTTGAATTCAATTGAGGATTCCAGCTCAAAATGGTTTTTCATATTTTCTTTTTTTTTTTTTTTAATTTGTTTTCCATTTGCTTTATTTCATCACAAGATCTCAGAATAAGTTAATGTGGAAGGAACATCTGGGAGACATTTGGTCTGACCTTTCTCCCCACATACACAGTCACTCAAAGCACTTCGGTAGTTGGCTACAACAGGTTGCTCCGTGTCCTGCCCAGCTTAGTTTTCAACATCTCTGAGAACTGCAGATTCTACAGCACACTCTGCACAACCTCTGGGCTCTGTTACCCCACGTTCATTGTGAAGAATATTTTGTTATTAGCTATTAAAAATTTCTTGTTCTGCAAGTTTTGTCCATTTCCTCTAATTTGTTGTTGGCCTACATCTTGTAGGGGAGGACTCTGGCCCTGCCTGCTCTGTAACCACACATTAGGTACTTAGCAAGTAGATCCTCATTAACCTTCCGTCCTTCAGACTGAGTGAACCCAGCTTTCTCAGCCTCTCATTCTACATCATGTGGTGTACACCACTGACCTTCCAGGGGCCCTCTGGACTCCTTCCAGTATGTCAGCACGTGTCTTGTATTGGGTTGCCCAAAACTGGACAATGTATTGCATATGTGGTCTCACAAATGGTGGGAGGAGAAGAATCACTTCCCTTGTCCTGCTAATGACCCACAGTGAGTGTATGATTATTGGCTCTATATCCAGTCATCCCCGTGGCACTTCCTAACTTGTCCCTGTTTTGAGAAGAATCACATCTTAGTCATTCATATGGTAACAGTTCTGTGACTTGGATCATCCTTGTTCCCTTTCCCTGAATCTTTTCCAGTTCTAAGATACCCTCCTTGTGCAGTTCTAGTCACATCATCGCTGCGTTCAAAGAGGGAGCAGGTCATGGATTTAAATAGTTTCATAACAGTGCTCTGTGGTTTGCTTTATGCTTTTTGTAATAATTCCTAATGAACTATTAAAACTTCAAGTTTTGTCCCTTAGTGATAGTGATCAGTTCTGAGCTCGTGGTACAGCTGAATCTGGGATTGGGCTTCCCCCCCACACCTTGCCTGCCTCACTTTATCTAATTGGAATTTATTCCACCATGTTATTGGACAGCTATTCAGTTTTCTGAAGTCATGCAGTTCTCTAGTCTGCCCTTGTCCTCAGTTTCCTGAATAACTTGATGTCATCACTAAACTTTGAGTTTGCTGTTCATAATTTTTCCAGTTCACTCTTGAATAGGTTGAAGAGCACAGAGCCCCTGCAGAACTTCAGTGATTACCTCCTTCCTATATGGAAAATGGACCATTTGTTCTTATTATCTGCTCCCTGTTGTCTACCAATTTTTTTTCCAGATCAGGACTTCCCTTCTTATGTAGCTGCATAGCTCCCTTAAAAGCCTGAGGTGATGAATTTTGACAAAAGCCTTCTTGAAATCCAGGTAAACAAGAGTTGTTATCATTCACAGGTCTGTCAAAGAACTTCAGCAAATTTCTAAGGCAGAGCTTTATTTTACACAACTTAGGCTGCCTCTGCCCAGTAGATCATATTTCTCTAGGTGTCCACTAATTATTCCCTTTATTATAATATTTACTAAATAATATTAAAAGCCTTTAGTTGCTTAGATCCTTCAGACTCTTTAAAGACTGGTGTCATATGTGACATACATACCATGCACCTTTCTTTAATCCTATTTCTGCCTGGAGCTTTGTGCATGCTTTTTTGGACTTTCACATGGGTCTCTTCACTGAACTCTGGTATGTTTTGTAGTTACCGTTTAAGTGTAGAATAACTTTACAATTAATAATTGGCAAACAGTTTTCTCCTTTGATGCACATCCTCTTAGCTTTTCAGCATCCAAAAGGTCTCTGTTGTGGAGCATTGTTGAAACTACATCCCCAACTGTTTGTTCTTTTATTTAACTGTAATATATAATAATCTTAAACTATGGAGCAGGAATATGTTAAGTGTTGTCTTGTGTGATGCAAAATGCAGTTAGGACTGTGACGCACCTTTTAAAGTATTTTACATACAAGTTCGTGTATCAGTTATGCAGCAGGCACTAACAATTCTATTCTACTCTCATCCCCTGCCACATGCTTTGAAAACACAGCATTCAGTTTAATATTCTAGGGTCTGGGCTTCAGTACTGCCATGTGGGTTGTTGCAACTAAATAACTAACTGTAGTTGAAGGAAATGAAGGGAAATTCAGAGGCATAATAGGCAGTTAGTCTGAGGGAACATCAATCACCTTCCAGAAACACTTTATTTTCGAGGCTGCCCTCTGCTTTCTCTCAGCCATCAGCCTTGCTTCTGGCTTTGTCTTTTTCGCTTCTTGAAGTAAACATAGAATCACAGAATGAACACGGTTTTGTGTGTCAAATCCAGCCAAATACATCTTGTCCCAAATTCTATTTTACAAAAATAATTTTAGTCACTAGGGTCTTGTTTGGTTTTGATAGTGTGTTGGTTTTTCTTAGTGTTTCCTTATTTTTACTTATTTGTTCATAAATTTGTGTTTTCCTTCCTTTATCTAAAAAGGAAGGACAATTTACTGGAGAACTTAATCTAAAAAAAAAAACCCCAACTTAATACCTTGTAATGGTCAGGATGATGGTGTTTAGAATGCTAGTTTCACTAGTCTGGAAAATGGAGCACCCAGCAAAAGTGAAGAGACGTGCATTCTCCTTCAGTGCTCCCACTGTCCTGCTGTGGGAGAGGGGAAAGATTGCTTGTAGTTTCCTGACACACTTAATACTACTTGTATCCTCCTGACCTGCTCTTTGTCTTCTCTGTTTGACTGAAGTCTTTACAGATGAGGGTGACCTCATGTGTGTTTGTGCAGTGCCAAGCCTAAGCAGTGTGCAATCTCAAACAGATTTCCCAGGTACTTTCCCAATATAAATAATGAAAAAAACCATGAGAACTTGTAATTTAGAAATCAAAACTGTGGGTGATTTATAAAACAAATCTTAAGAAAGGTTTGTACTTGCAAAAGCTTGTAAGTGACCTTAAAATGAAATACTTAGTTGCCTGAGGTTATGAGACTATTTAGCATATACACAATTATGCTGAATTGTGGTAGACAGTATTAGTTGGTAGGACAAAATTAAAACTTAGTGCTTTTAACATTAAGTCTGCAAAGATGTCTATGTAGAGGAAAAAAAATACATTAATAAGCATAGCATGCTAAGCAAAATTAAAGTTTCCCAGTTCGGACTTTTCAAATTGCTCTTATAGTACACTGAAATGTTTCTCTGCTTAGCAGCTGGAATTCCTGGGACCTATTGGCCTTGTAAGCTAAAACTACCAGGTGGTACAAGATTAAAAATTTAACAAGAATGACAAAATTATATGAATGTCGATGCTGCTTGTTATCTAGAAATGTTAGTTTTTTGTTTTTTTTTTCTTTTTCCCTCACTGCTAGGTTATGCTGCTTCTTCATGCCTGTGAACTCAAAGCTTTAAGAGTAGAACACGGCAATGAAGTAATGTATGGAAGGATAATGCTTCAGTTCTAGTTTTTCTGTAATAGAGATCATGACCAGGATGCTCTGACACACCTGCATCAGATAATTCATTTTTGTGTGGTTAATGTGTGTGAGAACAACAGTGAATGTTCCATTCTCAAATGCAGCGTTGTTCTGTTCTGAATCCAGGTTTTAGAGAATTGAGCTAGTATAACAATATATGTTTCTATGTTTTGAGTTGCTGGTGTGGTATTAGATGAATAATAAAGACAGATCAACTTAAAATTGGAAAGGATGATATCGCTGATGTAACTGTCTAAGACCTGAGACAAAGGAATTTGCAGAAGAAAATGTATGTTGACAGGCCCAACAGTTATGGCCAAAGCCAGTTAAGAAACCACTTAAACCAAGTGTTTCTAGCCCAGAAATAGCATTGCACAGCAATCTTGTGAAATATTTATACAACAATTTATAGGTGTTCAGCATGAAACTGTGTTGCTGTTCTTGTCTGTTTAATTATGCCATGTGGAAGATCAATGAGAATAATTGATTTTCATGGATCTAACTTTGGACCTAACTACTGTAATCTTTTGGATAGCATTATCTGTTTGAATAGATGTGGCAGAGAGTCAATAATGACTTTATAGGTTTAGCTCCACTCTTTGGTTAACTCCACCTGAGAGCAGTCCAGCAACCTTTTTGAATCTAGCAAGTGTTTAGAATTTATGAAACAGGTAAGCTCATATGGGAGTTGTCAATGGCAAGGAAGAATCAAAGCCACTGGGGATCAGCAAATTCTTACATGAGTCTTTTGGCTTTTCTTTGTAGGGAGAGTGATCTAAGCAAAAATATTGGCGTCATGGTAAAACAATGAGTTGTTGTGTTGTGTAAAACTATATAATGAGTTACTTTCCTCGCCTTAAATAGTGTGGTGAGGAAAGTAATTAGACACATTTAATTATTACATTGACTTTATATTACATTGACTTAGTTCTTAGACACAGGCTATGTGGGTGGTCTATCAAGATTTGATGTTTGATGCTGTGCTTTGTTTAAAAACTGTAGTTCAAGACACCAAGATTCTCAAAGTGGGAAGAAGCGTGGGACACACAGACCTGGGAGCAGTTGAGAATAGAGTATGTTTGCTGTGTAAGCAGTCAGAACTGCACCCCCAGCCGCTGCCAGGGAGACCGCTGCAAACTGTGGTCTCCCCAGCTGAGGCTGCATGAGGGCTGTGGATGTATCACTGTGCTCTGGTGAGGGTTGTTAGTAAGCAAGTAATTTCACTTGAGGGTAAAAGGAAGAAATTCCTGGTGGCAGTCTGTGGAGAGGGCAGTTGGGTGTCACGTTGGGTTTAGTGAACTGACAAGCGCCAAGTGAGGAGGGGGCTAAGGTAGTGCCTAGCTAGAGAAAACCGGATTGGAACAGGAACGAATAATCTAGTCATGAATCAACTTTAGACAAGAAATTTTGTAAAAATTTCTACAGAGAAGTTGGGAACAGCCTTCTGAACAGGGTAATGTGGACAAGCAGTGCCCCCTCCCACCCCCTCAAATGTATCAATGAAAAGGAGCGACTGTTCAGTTAGAAACTTGCAACTTTGACCTTAGAAGTTTCCCTCTTTGTTTTGTTGGTGTCCCCTTTCTCCAGCCCCTCTGGTGCTTAATGTATTTTTCACTTTATAATTCCCCAAAGCTAGAGAAGGCTCGGGGTGTTGGTATGTCTGAGAAGCAGCCTAAGTAGCTGTTGCTTGTCCTCATCACACATCTGGTGGACAGCAAGAATGATGAGAGGATGCTCTCTTCCTTCTTCTACCCCAGCCTTTTGTCTTTTGATAAAGACGAGGTGAAATCATACTGCAGATGGAACTGCTCTCTGTATAGCTCACTTTTGGATCGCTGCCGCCCTCTTCTGCTTGCTTCCCATGACTGTTCCAGCATGTGTAGGTTTTGATGCTGCATTGAAGGCCTTCTGTCTGTTTTGATGTGTTGTGGGAGATATTCTCAGTGGATTCCTTCAAGATATAACTTTACTAGATGTTTGCTTGTGATGTGAGGTTAACTGGCATTAATAACTCAGTTAGTTTGAAAGAAATAGGGGTAGATGGAAAGTCCCATCAACCAACTGCAAATGCCTGGCTCCACCATCTCACCCACTCTGTAGCCCTGTGTGTGCATTAAGCACGCTTGTGCCGGAGCACAGCTGGCAGCTGTAATCCTGTACCTGATGGAGTGAAATGGAAGGCGTTTCTAGGGCTGGGCAGCGTGCAGAATTAGTTATATTCGGGACTGTGCTGCCATATTTGGTTGGCACCCTTCTGTATTTACTTCAGAGAGCTGTAAATGATCGGGAGTGCACGTGCTGTGAGAAACAGTCTGTCAGCATTGAAGAAGCTGCCACTGTTCTGCCCAAGCTGCTGTAGAATGGACTTAGGCCAGCATGGCTGGCAGTGCTGTAGCGTGCTGGTGCAAACCTGTGTGTACCTGTCGTAGCCGAGTGCCTCAGACATGTGGGGCTTGAAACCTAGGTTTCTGATGCAACACTTTTGGGTGAAGTAATTTCCTCTGCATAACCTGTGTAATTAAGCTTATTAAGAACTCCAGCACCCTGACAAAGGGATGTATGTGCATTAGAAGGCTCAGGGAAAGTGCTGGGCTGAAGCTTGAGGACAGAGGTGGAACTGCAGCACGGCCAGCTCCGAGGCCTGCTAAGAAGACGATACACAATTGTATTTCTATCGCAGCCGCCCTCTGTTCCTCACCAAGACAGCAGTTTGTGCCCAGCCTGCGCCCTCACAGCGCCTCTGGCTGGGGGGGTCCCGGGGAGTTTCCTGCTGTGGCTGTATTTGGCCAGGCACAGTCAGAGGGCACGCGAAGCTGCTGTGACCTCCTGCCCCCCGAGGGCTTTTGTCAGGGTCAGCATCACTGCCCGGGAGTGGCGGGTCTTCCGAGGCTGCCAGAGTGGAGAAAGAGGCTGCACCACCGTCGCTCGAGGCTGCTCCCGAGGGCAGGGATGGGCAGCAGAGGCTCCGTGTCCACAGGGGCCATGTGAGCTTGGAGGCAGCACCAAGGCAAGGGGGCAGGAATGGCTGCTCTTCATTCTTTCAGAAAATACACAAGAGCTTAAAATCCTGCAGACCACAAGACATAAAGTAAAATACTCCTTCCCTCTAGAGGGACCAGACAAGGCATGGTGTTTCTCCTAGAGCCCTGTAGCTGTAATGCTCAGTTCTGTGTGATTTCTGATGCACTCAACCCAAAATGGCTTGCCCAGAAGTACAGATCTACTCTCTTTTATAAGTAGTGGTAAGCTTCTGCAGTGTTTATTCTTTTGAAAACATAAACCTTTACTTTTATTCTTGTTTTGAAACAAAAATGTATTCCGATTTGTGATGAAAGTTCTCTCCTCTTTTCAGATACACTCAACTGCTACTGTAACAGAGGAGATCATAGGCAGGAGAGAATTTCTGACTCTAGCAGGAAATTTAAAGTATTATTGGAACAAAGTTCTACTGAAGCAAAATAATTTGCAAGAATAGATCATCTCAATTTAAAAATATTTTAAAACTTAAGGAACACTCTTCTTACCTGCAAACCCAAGTATATATATTATTAAGTATTTATTTTGATAAACTGCATTCTTTCTTGTGACAATCAACTACGAAAGCTTTTATTTTCCTCAACAGCAGTAACTGAAACAAGATTTGCATGTCAGGTTGGCAGAATTGGCATGAATCAAGAGAAGCTCTTAGATGTAGTGACAGGCACTTCTGTGTACTAAGAGCAAACATCCCTCCTAATGGTTGACAGCATCCGGAAGACAGTCAGGAGGTAAATGAACTGGGACTGGAGAAGTGGCATCAGCTCATCAAGACTGTGACCCTGAACAATATTGTCACCTTGCATATTCCTGTTTTTTTTGACTAGTTAATGACAATGATCAGGGACTTCTCTGAGCACGTTTACAAACAGCACATAGACAAAACCAAAACTTCTTGCTGCACTGGCTGAAATGTATAAATCACATCATTCCAAGGACTCCTTGCTGAGAGCAGCTAAGTTCTTTCTGAACAACTTGCATAAGCAAACAATCAGAAACATCACAGTCTCAGATGCCCTCTGTGTGTGTAGCTATATGTACTGGAGTTACAGTTCTCTCATTTTTCTTCCTTAGATAAGTTCACCTTTGCTGGGAGGGTGGGGGCATGTTATTTAGCAAGCCTTTAGGGACTGAAGAGCAGTCTCACAGATGGAGTGACTAAAGGCATCTGGCAGCTGGTGGGGGATTTCTCATAGCAAGCCTTGTAGTTTATGAAGGCTGCGTACACTGACGAGGGCAGCGCATGCTGCACTACTATGATGCAGCTGGCTAGTAGGAACAACCCATCTTACATCAGGGCTACACAAATAGCAAAAGCTTTACTTGCACATTCCTTGTGGAGTGGAATTGCTCAGCAGTCCTTCTCCTGATGGTGTATCTCACACATATCACATGATCAAGGAGGTAGCTGTGATCCCGGGAAACTTGCCCTGTTACAACACAAAGCACATGCACCTTTCCAAGAAAAGGTATATATATAGCCTACACTCTGTTCCTGGCTTGGCTCCTGAGAAGACAAATGAACTTAAGGCTTTGCTGCAAGTTCAACTCATCATGAAGTGGAAAAAAAAAAAGCATACCACATATACCTCCTTTATTGCTGGACTTTTTATTTTTATTAAGTAGGCATGATTCCTTAAAGGCTGAGGTTTTTAATAACAGTAAGGTTTTTCAGGTTTCTTTTTTTTTTTTTTTTCTGTAGACAAAAAGATACCTCTGATCAAAGTTTTGCCTTATATTACAGTATTTCTGTACAAAAATAAAAGTCCAAAATCAGCTTATTATTAGCTGATATTCCCCAATTTATTTACAGGGTGCTGTCAAGAACCTTCATCAGGCAACCAGGTAAAACAGGGAACTCCGTATTAAAGCAGTTGCATTGTATAACTTTGCTTTCTTTAGTTAACTCTGAAGGGCTCTGACCTTTGGCAGTCAGTCTGGGTTAGAGGGTCCAGCCAGCATTATTAAAAAAGTGATGTCTTTAAAAGAGAAATTTAATATTAAAAACTTAAGCTGACATTATCGAGTATTGAACTGATAATTGTATTTCCATATTAGTCTATAAATATTCTCAGCTACATCTCTCTTTATCATACAGCAGATACAGAATGCAAACTTCTGCTACTTATATGGTAATACATATTTGCAATAGTAAAACCAATGTATGAAAATTTTGGAATTTACTTGTTAATAAAACTGCTTATAAAGTAACCATACAATTGTAACAACTATAACTCTGAACTATTAAAATGTACAGAAAGACTGTTTACACCATTGCACATACTTATTCCCTTTGCTTCAAAAGACTTGTGAAATACAGAATAAAATTAGTCAAATTTTACTGACAGCTCAGCTACACATGCACAACGTGCACATGCATGGAAGCAAGGGGAAACAAAATGTTGGTGTCCATCAGGAAGGCTGCCAGCAGCTCTCCGAAAAAAAATATACCTTGCTCTTCTTCCCTCCCCCTTCTCACATGTGTACAGGCCGGTAGATTAGTGCAGAATGGATGAATATAACTTTGTTTTCAGTGTTCTGGAAGGACGAAAATAAAAATCCTCTTGACTTTTATCAGCAATCGTAGGGTCAATACAAGTTGGGTTTAATATCATAAGGCACTTATTACTGCTTGTATTGCAGTGGATCAAGTCTTAAGGCATTTGTTACATCAACTGAAGATAATAATGCTTTGGAAAGTTTTGAATGACCCAGAAGTTCTAGTATGTGGCTATTTCAGCTGATTTTCCCCTCCCCACCCTGTGGTCTTTCAAAAACAATGTTTGAAGATATTTTCCGTGGAAACTCTGGTTCTTGGTTAGCTTGTCAACAGATGTGATCAGTATCATCAGGTCATTTTGAGGCCAAGCAGTGATATGTTCTATTTAGAGCACAGTAGAACTGGTTTTGTTTTCACCTGGAGCTGCCCTGACTTCCATGACTACTCACTGATCGAGAGGTGCTGTAGCGTTTTTTCACAATCATACTGATGTAAGCTTTCATCAGCTTTGCAATGTCAACCACCTGCCAAAAGAGTATAAAGAGCAAAGTTCTTTGTAAGGTAAAAGTATGTGAATGAATTTCTTCAGACGCTAACAATGTAAAACCGTAGAGCTTTCAACACAACCCTTTTGTGGTTAAACAAATAAAAATACTCAGCACTTCTATCCACCTCGCTATGTCTTCCCTTCAGCTTTATTGGGTTCTTTTCTGTAACACTGGCAGCAATTACTTATGTTACTGAGTAGCCTGGCTATCAGAACAGGAAGACCACAATAACAAAATTCCTTCTTGCTCTTACCTCACTAGTTTCAAAAAGCAGTTCTCTCTCATCCACCACGATCTTGTAGGTGTTGGCAAGCGGTGCACCAAATGACAAGATATGTTCATACTGAAACACCTCCAGAGGCCTTCCTTCCCCACGCTTGTAGACAGAAACTGCATCAGCACTGACTCCAAGCCACAGCTCTTGTGGGAATCCCCCTTCTTTACACTAGAGGAAAAAATGTAAATTAACTGCAAAGGGAACAGAGGGAGCCACACAACACTTACTGTTGAGGTTCTCGTCTGTAACCCATTTTTTTTAAAGTGCATATTGCTTGTCCCTCTTTGAACACAGCCTTTTACACTTCTCAAACTCATCTGCAACCCACCAGGCTACCATTCTGTCCCTCTGTATTTTATGGTTAACTAGTGGACTTAAATAGCTACGGTGCTTGCTAACAGGAGTATGCTTTTAATATCTTAACATTTTATTACATCAGCTGTCTGAGCATTGTGATACCATATTTATGGTTCCACTACTCGGTAATGAAATCATCATCTATACAGTATAAAGTGTAGTTGGAGTGTTCCAGAGGTCTTACTCACCTCTACGTCAAAGAGTGTTGAGCCATAGCCAGGCCATTCCTTAATCAAAGCCATATACTTTGCCATAGCCTGCTCCTGGTTCATCCTCTGGAGTTTTTTCCATTTGTCAATAATACTAGTCCTGGAAGCTGAGATTTCCTCTTTGACCCACATATCTAACATCTGATCCTCCTCAACCTTCTGTTTGCTGACAGAGCCACTCCGAAAACTCCTCCGCAACGTTCCTTCAAGAAAGCTGGCTCGTTTCTTCTCAGCCTTCTCCGCTGCAGTAAATGTTTTTGTAGATTGTGTAATCCGAGATTTCAGCTTTTGCAAGGGATAGACTTCTTCTATTTCAGGTACAGTGGTATGCAGAGTGTAATCTCCCTGAAGGTACTGAAGACGCAAAGCTGCAAGGACCTGGAGGGTTTCTTCAGGAGCAGGATAGTGTCCTCTAATCACTGCTTCATGAGCCTATCAAGGGAAAAAAAGGTTGCTTTTTATGTACCAACCAATCTTTGAAAGAATTAAGAGAGAAATAGGAAGTAGATTTACTGCCGGGCAAACTCAGGATCTGAAATAAATGAACCCTTAAATAAAACAAATCTGGTAAATCTCTGGGCAAATTTGTTAAACTGTGTAAGACTGGCTTTACCAGAGGAACAGCAATTGAGGAACTTGCTATATGGGAACTACTGTTACTAGTCAGCAACTGAATTAATAAAAGGGAAAATAAAATGTAAAGGGTAGAAAATCAGGATCTAAATGCCTGATTGGGAGGAAGCCATCTATGTTAAGGGCATTGGGAAGAAATGGATTTGCTTACTGCTATCAATAATCTGGCTGTGAAAACTGATGTTTCCAGCCAAACAAACAAAGCTCCAGGACACCTTTGTAATAAACCTCACTGAGGGAAAACAGTAAATCTTCAGTGGATCCTAGATAAGGTTAGGACATTTGTATGTTAGAAGGGTCTGTAGCATCAGGGATGTGATTCTGAACCAAGAAGACTCTTTCAAATCCTAGGTCTTTGCACACCCATTCAAACCTTTGGAAATGGGCAGCAGCTAGGATTTTTTTTTTTTTTTTATGAGGCTAGTACAGGAAACAAACCCACCTCATGTCTGGCGATGCAAGAACTGAAAGCAGTTTAGTAAAGACACAGGGATAGTTCACATCTAAGTAAGAGCTAGTTCATTCAGGTGTACACTTAGGATGGGGACAAAATGTGCCTTTAAACATGCAAGACGGTTTACCTGAGATGGTACACATGCCAAAGAAAAAGAGCTGTCTTGTGGAAATGGGAGTATTTTAATGAGAAAGAAGAACTAAAAGATTTTTCTTCAGCATCTTATGAATTAAAGGGTTCAGACTTTTAAATAATGGAGGTTACAGAACTACAGCTGATGACAAAAAAGGTTCCTGCTCCGGCAGGGGGATTGGACTAGATGACCTTTTGAGGTCCCTTCCAATCCCCAACATTCTGTGATTCTGTGAAAAGGGAACTTTCTTAACAGGCTGAAAAAAGTCGATGACTGACATCAAAAGCAGGCAGTTAGAATAAAAGAATAGAATTGATGTCAGAAGGTAAGAAATCACGTCTTTACATTGCTGTAATATTATCATAGGGATTTAATGTGCCATGCTTTGTGACTGAAATACTATTGGTCTTGGCAAGACACAAAATATTTGGCTAAACACCAGTCAGCGCAGAATGTTGCATTAAAACAATCTGTCTCAGCAAATGTGCTTGTTGTAGTTGTTCAAATGGAAAACTATCTAAATCTGCCTCTTAAACCAATAATGTGGTGTAAAATATCTGATGCAGAGCTCTCGCGGATTTTCCTCTTACTGACTGAACTTCATCCCAAAGCAGAGGCATTAACTAGGTGACTCCCCTATATGTAAAACCAGACAGACAGTCAGAATGGAACATTTCTAAGCCCAACCAAGGCAGTCTGTTGTCCAGATACTTCAGCCCAGCCAACAGTAAGCAGTTCTTGACTGAGTTAAAGTAGTAGGCTCTGGAAGGAGACTTTTGGTAGACTCATCATGTAGTATGATGCCTTAAAACCTAAACTGTGAACAAGGAAGAAATGCTCTCTTATACAGTGAAGATGTTTCTGATTCTGTGGAAAAGGAAAAAGGCTTCATACCTATGAAAACTGAAATATGTCAGTTCTTGATCACATCGGGCTTGCTCACCAACAAAAGGTCAGTGTCTTGGCATTGCAAATAGCCTTACACAGAAATCTAGGGCCCACTTGAAGCTGCCCACTGGAAGAATTTTTAGCCATTTGCCATATAGTAGAAAAGGAGAAGGTCAATCAACAATAATAAACGGTATCAGTGAGAGTTTCTGAGCAACTACAGGACTTCATATAATAAAAATCCAAATGCTGATGCATTTAGCCTTTATTATTAATCAATTTCACTTATTTTATATTGTGCAATATGGCCTCATTCTGATCTCAGCACATTGATTAAGTGGATTTCTGCTCATCGTTCTGTCTTATGGTTACTGCTGAGACTGGACTGATTTGTTTTACTATGGTGCCTATGAAATACCAATGAGTTTTTGAAAAGAGAAAAAGCTATTGTCCAATTAGTTCTGTACAGTTGCCAACATGGGTCTCTAATAATGAATTTGCTTGCCAATTACTCAATTTTCACTTTATTTCTTGCACTTTCTTAAGAAAATAGTTTCATAAGAGCAGAATTAAAAGCATGTATTCTTTTCTTTTTCATCCATAATGCAGAAGTAAGAAAAGTCATAACACTAGGTAAATCATATTTGCTTCACTTATGTGAATACAGGATATAACAGGATGAAATAGGACAAGCGTATTTTGATCACTGAACTTCCTTCTTTGCACGTGATGCTTTAGTAGTAGTGCATTTAGTTAAACAGAATTGTAACCAAAACTGTCCCTGTGCTGCCTAGATCTCTTGCTTTTTTCCTCCTCTTAAAAGTACCTCAAAATAAAACCTTGTTCTTTACCTGCTCAAACATAAAGGCAAATTCCACGCTATCTTTTGGGACGTTTTCTGTGTCCAGGAAGCAGTAGAGCTTGAAGTAGAACTTCCAGTGCATCTCCCCAGCTTCAGCAGTGGCAGCAAGCCTGCATGGGTGTGTGGAGAGGGAGAGATCAGATCTGTGAAATCAAACTGCATTCTAAAATGACACCTGAAGAATCTAAGCAAGGCATCAGCTGAATTTTGGTTAGGTACCTGTGCTGTCAGTCTTGTGTTGTGGAAAGGAGCTAATTGTTTTCAGCAGTATACCTGACCGATGTCGTTGGAGATTACAGAGATATGCATGTGTATATTTAGAGCCTACAGTAAAATCGAGGACTTACAGATGTTGGATCAGTTCTCAGTCAACTGTTTCTAACACAACTTCTCTTAACCAACTTTTATTTGTGGCTCAGTAAGGTGTTGATAAAAGCAACATTATTAAGTCCTATTATTAAATGTAATTGCACACCGATAGACATTCCTTCCCCATCCCCACCCCCATTATAATGTGAATAAAGAAGGCTGATTGCCATGCATGTAACATAAGGATGACAAACAGGTATTTAGGCTTGTATTACATTTTCTTACTACAGTGCTATGGGTGGCTTCAATTTTACTGGTAAGAAAAGTGTTGTGAGCTGTACTGTGGTGACTTCCACGTGAAGTTAGGCAACGGGCAGTTAGAATGGCAACGACTGCCTGGAGTTCAGTCCTCCCAGTACTGGGGCAGCCACAATACTAGTAATGGTGGAAAAATTTGGAAAACAAAATGTGGAAATAGTCATGAGAAATATTACTCTACTGGTGTCAAGACAGAGGAAAACCAAACATAAGTAAATAGGTGTCTCATTAATTCCTTTAAGAAAAAAAAATAAAGATGCGTTTGTTCCAGAAATGGCCACGTGTGTAATTTAGCGGCATCATCACACACGAGCAAGAAAAAGAGAAAATGCAGTATTATTGATATTGGAAATTTATTTAATCACTATTTATTAGAGTGGTGAGAGAGGAGAGGCACACTCACTTTTCAAACTTTGCCAAGACATCAGCCACAATGGTTCTGCTTTCAATCGCTTTATCAGTAGTTCCATTGTATTCAAACAAAGCAAACATGTTTCTGCTGTCCTCCATGGCCAAGCCACGAATTAACTTTTCAACCACCTAATGAAAAACAGGACATGAAAAAAAACCATAGCACAGAAAAGCAGCACCACAGAGTAAGACAAATAACGAGAAGAAACTTCAGAGCTAGGTTTTACATTAGGCTAAAAATCTTGCTAACGTGTTCTCATCAGCAGTGTCAAATTCCACTTTAATTTTTATACTAAATAATGCTGATTATGTGTGTGCCATCACCTGGCCAGATATAACCCCTGTATTTCACCAACTCAGCAAGAGTCTTCCAGCTTTAGGAAGCAACTTGGCTCTTATACACACCAGTATCTACCAGAGTTATTCCAATAATGCCTCAACTGAATTACTTATTCTTTCCTGTAATTTTTTCTGTAAGAGGGAACTATAGTTGGGTAATCCTCTGCACAATAAAGACAG
>NW_010323818.1:0-5110 GCF_000700745.2 Antrostomus carolinensis | reverse complement strand
CTTCAGCAGGGACACCCTCCACTAGATCAGGTTGCTCAAAGCCTCATCCAGCCTGGTCTTAAACACTTCCAGGGAGGGGGCATCAACAACTTCCTTGGGCAACCTGTTCCAGTGTCTGACCACCCTTACAGTAAAGAATAAAGACAAGTTTTTTATAGCAGGGATTTCTTCAGAATGCGCTGTGGGGTTGGAGGGACAGCTCTGTAAACCTTCCCTCCCCTGAAAGGAGAGACCAACAGAGAAACCCCCAGCACTCCCAAAGTTTGACGCTACCACTGGCTGGAACTGGCACATAAAGGGACACAGCCAAAGCTGTTCTGTCACCACTTCTCACCTCTCCAGCTGTGGTGTGTGAGTTGATTGTAATCTTACAGGAGCCCCCCCCATGGCAATAAACTGTGGATGTCATTTCCTGCCTGCTGATCAGAGCTTCTATTTCATCCCGGGATGGCACAAACTCTCTGCATTTGGTTTTCTTCAGAGATTCGTAAGTAAAAAGTGCGTATTTCTCCATTTCAGTTCCTGGAAATTGATCACGAACCCTGTGAAACAAATATTATTAACTTTAGGCTACTAGTCTGTGAAATAGAAAGTTTACTTATTTGAGAATGGATTTTTTTCTTATATGTACTTATGTATCCAGTAAGCTATTTAATTGACACACTCAAATGTTTATCTTCACTGTCAAGGAAAGTGTACTAACTTGTGATTTACTGTGGGACAACTTATATATGTTCATCATTTTATTCTACAAACCTAATGGAAAGCAAGAACTGAACCACCTTTATAGCATTAACTACCAGAACCTTGTAGTGTCTCAGATTTGACAGCAAGATACCTATAAAAATATCCTTGTAATTGACTCCCCTTTTTGTCAATAACAGTTGTTGAACGAAGACAAAACTGCACTAAGGTACTTCAGAAAAAAGCAATAAAACATATTTTTGACTGGTAATTTTTGTGGTAGTGTCACTTAGTGTACTTGATTTCTAAATCCTGATTTTCTTAAAGATTCTCTCTTGACCTTAATGTCAGCAGTTAGTATTATGAATATTCACTAACAGCTTTAATGAACTCAACTCTTAATTATTTAAAACTGTTGAATTCAGGTAGCTTTCAGTACAGAGTATTTCTATAATATTTTCAGTGATAAAATACCAGCTTCTGAGAGCTGCTAAGGTTTAATTTATGTGAAGAAGTACAGTGATTTGTGATCTACATGGCATAAAAAGATTACTGCTGGATTACAGCAACGCTGGAACATGACTATTCATCTGTAATATTGAAACCAACCTACAAATGTTGTATTAGCTGCAATTTCTTCAACTGGGAGACCAGTTTATGAACTGAGTTAAACTGAGAAAGTGAATCAATGTTGGATTTTTTTCATTTTATCAGTTAAATAAAGTGATTGATGTTTTTCATTTTGGTTGAAAGGTATACCTTCAGTAGAAGCATTTTACAAATATTTATAAAATAATTACCTTTAGTAAAATGATTTACAAAGTCCATGCTCTTGCACAAACACAGACATGACTTTTAAATTATTGAGAACCGTTTGCTGTTAGTGACCTAACTTTCCTAATGACACACTCTTTGCATTCTTCTGCGGCATCACAGCAAGAGGAACTCCACATTCTGCTTAGTGCTGAACTATCAAAAAGTATTTTTCTTTTTTAATGGTCACTAATGTCTGAAAACTAAATTTGCAAAGAGACATTTCTACCTCAAATACATCTTTAAACGTTCTTATGTTCTTTTATGTGCATGATGCGTACCTCACAAAAGTAAAGAAAGCAGGATGAAGAATTTTTAACAGGTTGGACAACTGAGAATGGGACCTGGGGTAGTGGCTGCCAGTCACTTAAGCAACTGTATACAATTAGAGAAAGACCCCCCCCTTTGGCCAATGTTAACAAAATATACATTCAGTTTAGTGGGATTTTGCCTGATTCTTCAAATGAGAATAATTCCACCTAAATCAAATACTTTTCTTGCATTTTTTTTAGATTCATTGTTTGGCATAACCAGTTCACTAAGTGAATGTATCTTCAAATCTCACTTCAAGATGTTTAAACACTGTTACAAGCTGTGGGGAAGAAAACAGTGAGTGAAGAAACTTCTTGCTCTAGTAGTTCAAAGCTTCTCACCTTTTGAGATGGAACTTGAGATATTTGAGGATGCTTCGACTCGGCAGAAATGTGCAACTCATGCAGGTGAGTATTTGCCAACTATACAGGTTGCCCACGCTCCCAGGATTAGGCACTTTATTGGTCTGCTTGATAAGCTGACAGTAGAGCTCATCTCGAAGAGGTCGTAAGTCATGTCCTGTTTGGAGGATACCTTGGATTATAGGGATGGGATCAGACATAGACTCCAGCTGCTGCAAAGAATTAAATATCTTGATGGCTTCATCCTGCAGAGTTGTGTAGCCTTTGTCTTTCAGCACTACAAAAGAAAAATAGGGAGGAAGGTACTAAGACTGAAATATGAAGAGAAAGCACTCAGGCTTAACCTGGGAATTGCTTAATGCTATTGTGACCCTTATTATGCAGGATATTAGAATGGATCTTTTCCATTTCAAATGTACTATGCAAACTCATTATATGAGCTATTTTGCTATTAAGATTTGATCTGAACTTAACAAAATCCCATTCTGACATTTTCTGACAACATAAAAAGTGTATCTTGCTGGATCAGTTTTTTTGATGGAGAAATTTCCTTTCAGAGCAGTCTGCACTGCCGAAATGTCTGTCACTTTTTTGCTGTCACAAGAAAGTGAAAATCTAATCAGATCATAAGTGAGGTAAAGCACGACTGCATTATGGAAAGTGACAAAGATACATGGCGTCACTTTTGTCTACAGCAGTAGCATTTCAATTAAACCCAAACAATACTACTAAACTAAATTATTGGGGCATGACACTGCAACTTGCTTTTTGAGTGCTGGAAAAGATGGTGATTGTTTTTGTGCTACAGGTTATTCAGCGTGGGCTAACAACTTTTATAATCTACTTAAAAGCACCATGCAGCACTTGGGTTCAAGAGATGGAAGAGATTGCTCTGATGTCTGAATCAGTTAGGCCTACTAATCATCAAAAGCACAAAACAGTACAGACATATGTTATGAAGTTTCTAACCTGACATTACACTATTACAGGAAACAACTAGAACTCAACTGCAGGTCAAGGCCATAACTGAGCATCAGTCCATCTGTGGAGCTACATTTAGTACGGGAAGACTTTGGCAAGACTTCTCCCTCAGAGGGACCTATCTGTTCCTGTCCATGGGGAATAGAGCAACCATGCTGCACTCTTGCCTCGGACAACCAGCTCAAGTGCTGAGAAGATCAGAACTGTGCCTTGCCACTGTACAGGAGGAATGGAGGAGGAAGAAAAGGGAAAGGTTTCTCCTAGGATTTCCCTTGTCATGTGAGCACAAGGATGTTGCTTGCATTATCAGGAAGTCTTAGTTGAAATACCTTAGCTTTTAATCAACTGTGACCTTCCACCCTCCTCCCAAGGATGAAACTTCTGATCCGAGTCACACCTTGTTTAATATGCAGTTGCAAAATAAGATAAGCAAATCCACTTAAATTCACAACCATCAACAGCTCTGAACCATTCACTCAAAACAGACTTCTAAGTTACTAACTGAGCCAAGGATATTAAACGACATGATTACACCTGCTTCAGGAGTAAATGAATCATTACTTTTAAAAATCATGGTCACTTAAATGCTGTTTCCCATAAATAATGCTTCTCACCACAACTGATGAAACTTCCACTTGTTAAGTGGAAGTTGTGGCTGCTGTAGCTCCCCATATGGGTCAGGAAGCAACAATGATTTGAGAAGAACACAATTCAAGAAGGCTGAATGAATTGAGTTCAGTTGCTTATTTCAGTACAAGGCTTTTCAAACTCGGTGGTCTTAGCTGTGTTGCCGAGGGTAACAATCTTGTATTACAGCAGCAACGGCAGCCTTCCCTTCTGTAACTCCTACAAGCCCATGGCTCTATGCTAGACAAACTGCTGTTCTCCACCTTCCAGAAGAGAACAGGAAAACTTGTCTGTTTGTATTATAAAAATATATCTTGCCTGCTAAATACTATTAAAATATCCCATTCTCCAGTTCAGTCTTTCATAAGGAAAAATGTCTCTATGATTGAAAAACTTACAGTTTAGATTGATGTCCCCATAGGGCAGTGGCAGCAATGGTGAGTGCAATGGATGGTGAGTGTAACGGAGAATAGGGTTTCTCTTATAAATCTGTTCCACCACATCAGCATTCAGGCAGTTTTCCTATTGGGGTAAGAAAAAAAGTAGGATTTAAGGTGCAGCATTAACAATAAGGCAATGCTTCGCGCCCTTAGGTTGCCTGTGAAAAAATTAGTCATCAGTGTTACCAACACTATTTGGTGCTAAATCCAGTTGTGGGTACTGTGGCCTCCTGGCACTCTGCGGGCTATGACTGCTCAGTATCTGCTAACCTCAGGCCTTGCATAAGCTTACTTTGTCTGTGCAGTAAAAAACAAACCACAGCGGAGCTGCAGGAGACAAAAACTAAGCTTCATGAAATTTTTTGAAGTGTGTTTTCATTTTACAATTGTTTTTATTCCAGTATTTCATAACTGGAATTAAGACATCCGTATTCAAGTTTAATTTAAAAAACCTATTTCTCCAGCATAACTAATTGGCCTTTTCAGTTAGAATGGAGGACACGGAGAAGGCTGAGTTACTGAATGCCTTCTTTGCTTCAGTCTTCACTGCCAAGGCCACCCCTCAGGAATCCCCATCCCAAGAGACCAGTGAGAGAGTCTGGAAAAAGGAAGACTTGTTTGATGAGTATTGTGTTAGAGATTGACTATGCAGCCTTAACACCCACAAGTCTATGGGCCCTGATGGGATGCACCCATGTGCGCTGAGGGAGCTGGCTGACATCATTGCTAGGCCACTCTCAATCATCTTTGAGAGGTCATGGCAATCAGGAGAGGTTCCTGAAGACTGGAAGAAGGCAGATGTCACCCCTGTCTTCAAGAAAGGTAAGAAGGACCGAGGGAACTACAGGCCTGTCAGCCTCACCTCAGTCCCTGGAAAGGTAATGGAACAGC
>NW_010323817.1:18649-26960 GCF_000700745.2 Antrostomus carolinensis | reverse complement strand
TTTTTTTCTTTTCTTTTTTTTTTTTTCCCCTTCTGTAAGGCAAAGCTGACAAAATGACACACAAGATATTTTATATAGAATTTCCTGTGCTGCAGCAACAAATGGATTTCTATTTGGAAAAATGAGGAGAGACCAGCGCTGATATTCTCTACTATTGTTAAAGTTGTTATTATAGCTAAAAATACAACCAGTTGCTATAGTAACTCGAATTTGAAGGCTCACATATTGCTGCTTCTTCTACTCCCTTTGAGAAATTTACCAAAACAACCCTTTTCTTGCCCGTAAGTAATTATCTTTAGCTTTCATTAGAAGTTTTGCATAATGTTGATTTCCTACCTGCTTAATTATGAGTTACTTTAGGAAGAAAGCACTATAGAACATACTTTAGTAAACTGTAAGCATATACTTCATATAGGTTACTGATGTATGTTACGATTAAGGACTAAATAATTGCAACAATCCAACAAATTTCTTAAGCACCATAATAAGCACATATAAATGGTTTTTTTGCTATTGTCATGTAATTTAAAATGTTCCATATTAAAGGCATGATATAGGATAAGTACAAATACATATTCAAACTTGGAATTACAATCTTTTTTATCCAACATCTGTTCTCTAAATTCTAAATCTGGCTGATTTTTATTTTATTTTTGAGCTCCACAGATTCATCCAAGTTGCTTCTTTGATGTTCTTCAATTTAGCAAAATCTGATCTTTCGGTTTGTGCCTGCCTTTTGCTAGCTCTGCCCTGTGTTAGCTTTTCTTAATTTCTCTCTTATAAGTTGACAATATTTAGTTAGTATCTTTGGTGTTTTCTGTCATTCTGATTTCTCCTAAGGCATGGCACTATATAATAAATTAAACAAAATCTCACTGAAAGGCAAAACCATCATTATCATTTAATAGCCTCAATTTCCATAGTGTGTCTGCATGTCCGTAGTGTCAGTTTTTAGAAAAATAAATCTCATTGAAATGTTTCAATATTTCTTACTGACCAGAGTTTTCCTTCACTCACTGTTTCTCACTAGTGGTGTCTGCATGCGATTTAAATCAACTTTACTAGATGACTGATGGTAGTAGGATTTTGTAGACTGAGGTTGGCTGTAAAGGCTGGAGACTAAATTATTGGATGAATGGTCCAAAGCCAAACAGAACGTTCTCTTCTGTGTCTCAGATACTCTGGGATTACTCAGCCTTTTGATGTAAGGTTCACATTTTAGGATGTGAATACTAACAAGCATACAGTGAGACTGGATAATTGAGTTTAAGGTATCAGAATGGTTTTGAGAATTGTGTCCACAGATTTGGATAGATGAATAAACTGGTTTACTATTTTGGCTGAATTTTTAACAACTGCCAAGTTTATTTCATCCTAGAAGGATTAAACATAAAACTGCAAATGTCCAAGTTTCCAACCTTGGACAAAATTCCCTGTATGGTCTTTTTTAGTACAAAATATTTTTAAAATTTTTATTTGTTTCTATCTGCAAAAGGAAATAGGGATTATGGTGCCTCTTTAGGGCATTAAGCTCATCCCATAAGAAAAACTCAATCCCTTTGTCTAAATATAATTCAGAAGTATTCTACCTGCCTCCTGCTTACATCCAGTTTGCTCGGTACATCAGAATGAAATTCTCCCAAGAGCTCAAGATTGACCTAGTCCTACTTTTACTGAAGTCAGAGGTACTTTCACCATTGACAGCATTCTGAGCAGATACTATCAAATGCTGAGCCCCTGAGAAGCCATTACAAAAACCTGTTTCTGAATTTGCCTGCACCCTAAAATGACACTGACTGGTAGCAGGAGTAGGCTTACCAAGGCTGATTTCATTCTACTGGGTGGATTGAAGCAGCAGTGAGGATGTAGTGCTACAGAGAAGCAGGCAAGGCTGGTGCATGTTGCATTACTGCCCTGCATTGTGGCCAGCACTGCTATGTCTCTCCTATTATCATGTCCTATGCCAAGTACTATCATTTAAATTCCTCTGTTAAAACTAGTACGTTGCACTTATCCATAGTACGGGCACATATGATTTTGCTGGGTAGACATAAATTACTGTTGAACATATTTTAGGACTGATTTGGGTGTAATAGCAGAAAGCAGAAAGAATATAGTTTTTGTGATCTTTATTTTCTGCTGGCTATTTTAAAAAGTTGAAAGAAATGTGACACATTAGAGTGGTGCATGCACAATCTCTAGTTTCAGGACTGGTACAAAAAAGAAAATAAAACCAAAGCATTTTAATTAGTTTTCGCTGTTATCTTAGGAACGAAGTGCTTATGACAGCTGCAGGAAATGTAAGGACCTTAAATATTTTATTAATGATTAGGAGTGTATTATTTTCATACTGATTTAACATACTCTCTCTATGTGGGTAATTCTCTGTAAATGTTAATCTTTATTCTCGCTCTTTGTGTTTTGTGACTGAGCAATACTATAGTGCTTGTTTAACGTTAGTTATTAGCATATTTTTCACCTTTCTCTATGAAAAAATTAACAACAGTAGAACAAGTCCCAATCTGGCTCAGAATTTAAGCTGTCTTTCCTCAGGCAAAACTCACTTTTAATTTTGAAAAGGAATTTAATAAATTGCCATTTAGTTAGCAATCAAAACTAATGGATTGTTTTTAATCCCTTAAAATGAAATAAATGTGTAGTCCATTAACTATGGTTCTAATTGGATGCAATAATTTTAAATACTTTTTAAGAAGTTTGTGTATCATATGGTAAGTATTTTGGACAAGTTGATTGTATGGTTTAGAGTTGTGTAGAATGACACTGAATCTGAATCCCTCCGCCATTGTGGAAGGAGATTTGGAGTTTATCCAAAACCAGAGGACACTTGCATTTCAGCTTCAGTATCCCATCCAACTATTTCTACAAGATTTTGCTCCAAGATCACAGTGATCTATTAGGGATGCCTTATATAGAGACTAAGTCTGAGAAGTTCCTCTTCTAAAACAAATCGATGGATCCAAACTTAAAAAATACATCAGGAAGAAATTCCAAAATGTTAAGTCAGTGGTGAAATACCTATAATCTCTTTTCTCCAACTAATTTAAATCAATAAATGCAAGACTTTAGCATTCAAATACAATTTATTATTTGTCTTTTTAGAAATTATCAGTTATGTGTGTCAATTTATTTTGGTTTTCATGTACTTTTTTGCACATATGAATTTAATTTTGTTTGAGGGTTTAGGTTCCATGGTGCAGCTAGTACAAACCAAATAAAATGTTAAATGTTATCTGAGAGAAGAATAAAGTATCTTGTCTGAGTACCACTGTGGTTGCCAAGGTAGCAGAAGAGTAACCTATCAGCATGCAAAGATTAATGTTCCTTTCTATTTCTGTGTTTTGTATTTATTTAATACATCTTAAGAATAGTACTCCATTTGAAATTTTCTATAAAGATAAGTATAACCTCATACTTTTGGATTTGCAAATCAGATTTTCTTCCTACTGCAAGGCAAGAGAGCCTCAGAATTAGAGCTAGAAATTTATTTATTTGAGAAAATAGTTAATGGCCTAAGAATGTGATTTTTCATAATTCTAGGAATATTTGAAAGACAGTCAGAATTCAGGAAATAGTGAACTGAGTTTAAAAAGACAGGATCTAGAGCCATAAAATGAATGACATGTTTCTTGAAGGCCATATCTAACCTTTGGGACCTCGAGTTCTTCCCACCTTGCCAGGTCAGTCATTCTATTCTGTGACTTCCAGGAGCTGAAATTTGGAAACAGGGTGTGGTTAATTAGGTCTACAGCGTGGATAACAGGATCACAGGAACAGAACATAGTGTCCTACAGTCTGCCATTTATGGTATTTAGTTTGTTGGGGGTTGGACTAGATGATCTTTAAGGTCCCTTCCAACCCAAACCATTCTATGATTCTATGATTCTATGATCTCCAGAGGTCCCTTCCGACCCTTACCATTCTGTGTGATTCTGTGATTCTGTGAATCTACCCAATAGCCCACTTTTTGGTAGTCTCCTCAAAGATATAGAATAGTTTAGTTGGAAAGGATGTAAAACATTTGTGTTTCATTTTAATTCTTTTTACTCCCTGAGCAGATAGAAACTCAAGGCTTTCCTCTGCCAGCAGATTGCACAAACACCAGCATCAACATTTGGGATGGATGTTTTCAGTCTGTCTTGTTTTTTCTCTTCTGTTTCTGAATAAGTGACTTAGGATCCTAGTTGTGAAAACATATTTTTACCTCTTTTAAGATTCATTGTATTCAGAATTTTGGAAGTTTATGATATATGGAAATTTGACTATATGAAGGATTGACAGTTGGAGAATTAGTACGTTCAACAATTTCAGGAAAAAGGATGATGTTACCAATAATTCTATGATCCAGACTAAGGCTATGGTTAATATGAAAGGAAACGGAATAGAAAGGTGCCAGTAATTAGCATATGGCATGAGATTTTTTTTTAGTATGAAATAAACACAAATGAAATGTATTCCTATATTATTTTTCTAAAATATCTACCATTATCTTATTTTAATTTAAAGAAGGAAAGCTTTTTAAGTGTAAATTATATGCCTGTTAAGTTATAATTTAGTCTGATAATATTTGAACCTTTTTTTCACTTTAGTTGTTTACCGATTTACTCATTGTGTTATTGTATGTCTTTTTCCAAACTGTCTCCTCCCTTTTTAGTGTTATATCATATTTCGCTGTTTCCCTGCCTTTATTTTTTCTTTGTTAATTCAAGGTAACTCAAGGTAATTGATTCAAGCTTTTGCCACTTATTTATTATTTCACTTGCAGTTCATTTAATTTTTTGCTACCACACACATCATTAAAAACTTACACACCCCCTGACCCTGGTCTGTTGAAGAACAAGGATATCTGTTCCAAGGATGAGCCTCCTTAAGGCTGAGTGCAGCACTGTGCAAGAGCTAGTCTTTACAATGAGTTTTTATAATTGGAAAGATCTGTAGTTCTGCTGAAGAATTTTGCCGTATTTTAAATTGAGATCCCCCTAGAAATTCCACCAATTTAATTTTTCATTTACCTGTCTATGGTAAAAATGTCTGCACTACATTTTTTTTAATGCCACTTTGAGTATTATTTGTATAGATATATAACATTTCATAAGAATTTTGTGAAGGAAAGGCCAAACCCTGTACCCCATGTATACATTTTTCTTCTCGTAATTACTTTGATACTACTGGGCCTGTTAACTTGAGTGCTGTCATTTTTGTAATTGGTGGCTGTGGAAAGTATTTCTAACAATCTTGTGATAAAAGGTGTATTAGTGCAGTCCCTTGCCAATACCGGAAAGCTCTTACAGTCATTACCATTTAAAATTCCTAATCTGAGATACAGATACTTTTCTGCAAAACAACTATTAGATCACATAAACCATGTTTAGGAGGGAAGGAAAATTTGATCTCTTGAGACCTATGATGCATTGGTATATTACTGAAATAACCACAGAATCACCAGGTATTTTTTATAGTATTTAGCACCATGAAGAAAGCTTGAAGCTTTGTGCATAATCTTTTATTTTTTTTTTTTTTTTAAATGTAGCTGGTCTTTTATGTTCATGTAATTCTTCACTATTTACTTGCTATATATTTTTCTGAAGACTTTTTTTTTTTTTCCCCAGTACTAATTTAGCCAGGCAAGTCTCATTACTTTGGTCTAGATGAAGACTTTAATAAACGAGCTTGCTTCAGTTGTGAGGCTGAGAAAATGAAATCAGGTAGTGAACAAATTATTGGAGTCTCTTTGCAGAGCTCTATGTCAGTATGTTTTAGTATGCCTATTCGACCTTTTCAGTTGATAGGTAGCTTTTAGTCAAACTACTTGACTCATGCTGGTCCCATTTGCCATGTTATTTCATGCTGTCCCTGTATGTTACATATATGTTGGATTGTGTAAGTAGTGAGTAGGCTGGGTGAATGAACCCATATTACATCCTAGTATGAAGCAGCATTTAATGTATTTGAATTGTTAAATTTTGTAACTTTAAGAGGAAAGGAAGTTTCATCTTTTAGTTTTGACAAAGCTTGTCGTTCCTCATGTGTTCCTCACTTATTTCTGTGGGACTTATCTATCACATTTTCTCAATGACTATTTTTCTATTTCTTTTGATAATAGTTGTTGGTAAAAAAAATCTACTTTGAAAGGAACTTTGACCACAGCTATTTGCTTTGGATTTGTTATTGATTAAGAGACTTAAAACTGTAAGAACTATATGGAGTTGTTGAGGTGAAGTGTCAATTTCAGCAAAATGGATGAATCTTTAGAAAAAAACTCTGTGTTTATTTTGTATTTTTAAAAAATGGTTGTCTACCATAGAGATGTAGATCGCCTTCGATATCTGTGATATAATTAATTTTTACTTTAATTATTTAGGCATCGGGTAAGTAGGACACTTAGAATTATTGATAGCTCTGAAAAATATACATGTCAAACTGCTAGTATTTGCATTTGCAATTACCATGAGAATTGGAACTATACCTGTAAATTGCAGATCAAACTGACAAACTGGCATTTCTTACTGAACTGTATGACACCTGTTTTGAAGTAAGAAAAAGGGCTTTTAGCTTATAATTTATAATTATAATATATTATTCTTATAATTTTTTCAGTGCCATTCAGTCACTGAAAGCCTGAGCATTACTTTAAGCATGGAGAGACCCATTGTATACATAGTATTTTAGATTTTATTACATAAAATTAAAGCTCAGGTGAACTTCATATGAGAGATATATAACCTCTCTCCAAACCAGCCAGTGATACAAAATATACTACACTAATATACTACACCTTGAAAACTGAAGTTGTTTGAATGAAATAGGAGCAAAATTATCAGAGTTTTTTCTAGAAGAAAAAACTGAGTGAACGGGGATTATTTGACCTAAAGAGAAAGAGATTCTCAGAGAACACTATTTTTTCAAATACATAAAAGGCAGCAGCAAAATTGAAAGGAATTGTTCATCATGAGGTGAAATTCAGAGAGAATTAAAGGGTTCAGATTACAGCAAAGAAATTTTCTGCTATGTATTAATGGAAACTTGCTAAGGGTGAAGATAATAAAGAATTGAAATAAATTGCCTATAAGGCTTTGGAGTTTCCACTTTGGAAACATTCAAGAAGTGATTGCATGTAGATCTGTCAAGTTGATTTCTGTCTTCAGGCACAGTTAAGGTCAAAATAAATGCTTTCATTCTTACCTGCTATCAGTCCTGGATAATTTTCATTGATCAGTTAACTGTAAGACTTCTAAATGCAGCTAATACATTTCATTAGTTGAATGCTTCAATTTAAGCCTAAAGAAAATGAAGAAACAATACTAATGAGAGAAATCAAAAAGAGGCTGAAAATAGGGTTTATTTCAGAGCTGTTGTTATATTACTACTCCTGAAAGTGTTAAAGTTTTGCCAGTGAGCTTTCTGAAAGGTGATACTAGTACTAGTGAAAGTGTACTTTTGCAATGCCCATTTCTGACAATACATACTGTAATTCAAAATAATAATAGGATATAGAATAATATTAATAACTTAAAGTAATTAGATAGTAAGTCTACTATTTAAGAGAAACCTCCCAATTTTGTTGCTGTTACTTATTGTAAGTTTTCAACAATACATATGTCTAGGTACTCTTCTGTCCTCCAAAAGATCATTATAAATAGGTTAAATATGTGTCACGAATTGTTCACAGATTGCAGTGGAAGGCAGCATCCCTTTATTTTAGAATACAGAAGACATTGCAGGCCTTGAGAATAAGCCACATTTCAGCCATCATTTCATAGTTATTGACTCCTCTGTTTCTGTAATCTATAACAAGATTGCTGTGTGAGTGTTTTTCTCTGTATTTGAAGCAACACACTGGGATCTGAACATGAATATCATCCCCAAATCACACTGTTGCCTTCCCATAAACCCAACTAAGCTAGGTAATAGTGCAGCTCTTAGCCAGTTCTGTCGTGCTTAATAGTTCACAAACAACTTATGGTAACACTTCCAGTAAAAACAATGAATAATAAAACAGCAGATGAAAATAATTGTTAGTCCAAGCAGAGTAATGCACATCTGAGAAATAAACTGTAAACTGTCTACTGCTTTGGAAAGGAGTGTCTCTAGAAGATCTTTCTAGTAAACAGAGCAGAGCTGTTCTGCTTTGTTACTAGTCCTAGTTTGTCTGGTTCACCACAAAACTCCGCTTGTTCCCCTGTGCTCCTTTTTGTGCCTGATCTTCAAACAATCTTCATCCGCTAACTTATGACTGACTCCCTATTGCCTTGAGGCATCACAGCTGCAAGGGAGTAGAGGCATTGGAGTAAAG
>NW_010323817.1:14078-18633 GCF_000700745.2 Antrostomus carolinensis | reverse complement strand
GAAAGAGTTTTCTTCCAGGCATTACATTCTCATAGTTTCAGCATTTCCACAATTCATCAGTTTATGACCCAGGCATATGTGTATATACACATAAACTTAACACCATCCTTTTTTTCTTCCATCCTAAACTTCATAAATGTTTTACCAAAAAGTTATCTAATTACTTTAGTCACCATTTTGCTTTGCTAGCCGTTTTTTGCTACCTATCCATATTTTCTTCTGTTTTAACTGCTTTCTCTAGTTCCTCACATGTTTTTTGCAGCTGTGAGAAAGCCAAAACACGTCCAGCAGAAGCAGCTAGAAAAGAATAAGAAAGGTGAAATAACCCAAGTATACTACCATGACTGGAGTTTAGATCTCCATTTCAATCTGTGTTCTGAAGTGTGTCAGTTAAAATTTGTAATAGAAAAGTGAAATGGTAGCTTAACTCTAAATTCAGAAGTGTATGATTCTGATTGTATTATGCTTTAACCGGAAATGACTAGATTCTGAGTTTGAGAACAGGAATGTCTTTGTTACTAACACCCTTCAAATTAATTTAAAATCTATTTAAAGCCTTAATTGGTTTGTTTACTTGTTTTAAATCAGTATTTCAGCTTATTTTGCTAAGTCAGTTTTTAGAACCAAATTGATGGTTATACTGTATGGATCTTGAATTTGTCTTGAGTAGTGCTGTCTGCAGAGTACTGGAGGAATGTTGGTTGAACCTATCCTTTATTGGAGTGTTAAGTAGAAAGGAGAGGAGTGCACAGAGTATGTACATGGTTTTCTCTGCTATCCTCGTCATGTCAGAACCTAGAAAAAGGATAAATAGAGAGTAAATAACCCAAGTTTCTAAAGTCAGATTGTGCTAGACAAGCATAATCACTCCATTATATTCAAATATACATATTGCAAGAACACATGAATTTAAAAATAGTTGAATTTTTTTACATTGAAAGCTGTTTACATGTCTACATTTTGATTGATAAATAATGGCACACAGCATATATTAAGACTAACAAATACAAGAATACAGTACATAAGTTTTTTTTCTTGAAATAATGTATAATGTAGAGACAAGCTAATTTGTACAGAAATAATTCCAGTACTCTGTATACCCTAAAAAAATACAACCACATATAGTGAAATAATTACTAGCAATTAGTTCTTTAAAATGTACTGTATTGATTTCTCTTTTCTTGGTAAGTGTAGTTTACAGTCCTCCAATTATGCTATTTTAGATCGTAGTCAGTTAAGCCCAGTTTCATTTAATGATGAAAAACATTTTATTTTTCTCAGTCTACAAAAATCTATGTAGAGCGCACATATACCCTGCGTATTTTTTACTTCAGTTTTAATTTGCTTGTGATAGTGGCAACTGCTTACCACACTTCTCAAGCTTTTCTTCTGTGAATATAGATAAAACTTACACATACTGATTGCTAATACATTACAGTATCTATAATGTATGGTTGCTGTATCCAACCAGCCTTAATTAGAAAATACTAAAAAGAATTTAGTGCACTTGGTTCTAGTTAGTGGGTTTTTTTTGGGGGGGGGATTGTTGTTGTTGTTTGGGGTTTTTTTTCCCCCTTACATAATTTCAACATAAAGCCTCTCTGAAAGTTTTTAGTGGATTTTCTGTGTTGTACAATTCAGGGCACCAAGCAAACAGGCATAGTTTTTTTCTAACCTAATAAAATTATCTACAACTCTGAAAGTGAATTATCCTGTTGTTAAAACACATTAGATAACAAATTTTGTGAATTTATATAATGATCTGCTTTGAGACGGAAAACAATCGGTGTTCAACAGGTTTACATCCAGGCAATAATGTGCTTATGGTATTAGCGCAGCATTGTATATCACTTTATATTTATCTACTGAATTTTAACTGTCACTTTATTGCCAAGACAACCAGTTACTGTAAAGGAAGATGCATAGCTCCTTGCAATTATTCTTTGTCTTGACTACCTTGAATAACTTTGTATCAATGGCTACTTTGTGAACATGCTATTTACTGTCATTTTGAGAGTGAATTTATCAATGAATATTCGTTAATAAATACACCGAACCACATAGACACCTTCATGTTTCCAGTGGTGGCTTCTCTCCACTGAGAAAATGATAAATTATTCTTAATTTCCATCTCCTATCTTTTCCCCAGTTAGTTATTCAAGTGAGAAACATAGACCTGGTTTGACACAAATCACTGAAACAAGATGCTTAACAGGATAGAAGCATTGCTGCTGTGGTAGACTTTATTAGAACTACTCACTCTGGCTTCTGATGATCCAGAGAAAGGATTATTACAGATTTGTGTATTATGAAATTTTTATGCCAAGACCGTATAGGGAAACAAAAAGAAATTATCCATTAAACTCTTCACTGCAGTGCTGCTTAGTGTCCTCTCAGTAGCATGAAAAATCACAAAATAGTTAGAAAAGTTAAGTAGATGACAGTGATTATTCACTAAATACTCTTAACTTAACCAATATAAAAAGATTTGTTTTGATGATGGATCAGCAACAGTTCTGCCTAGAACAGTAAGGACTAGGAAAATTAACATACTTTTTCTTCTTCAGTATTCAGGAACAGCTCATAGATGTGTCTATAAAGAGTACTACTTTGTTAAAGATAGATACACTGTTTTGTCCTTTGGCTACTACTGAAAATGAAGGGAAACAAGAAACCTCCAAGACTGAGACAAATGCAGGTATTGTCACATTCATTACAGTGAGATTAAATGGGCAGATGACTCAAGAGTATTGCAGTAGATATGGTAATGCAACATTAATGCAAGAAAATAATATGTGGGCTAAGAGAGGATAAAACAATTTGTTCTTTCAGTTTGAGAGTTAAATATTTTTTTGTTCTAAAACCAGTGTCCTGGTTTCACTAGGATAGACCTAATTTTCTACCTAGTAGCTAAAATAGAGCTGTGTTTTGGGTTCAATACAGGATTTGTTATGAGAAGAACATTGATAGTATACTGAAGTTTTCAGTTGTTACTAAGAAAATCAAAGATGTTCCAACTTTCCATGTTTTGCTGGTCTGTAAGTGCAGAAGAAACTTGGGGGCAGCATAGTAAATTAGCAAATCCAAACTGTCATTTGGATATGCCAATGGGATATTCCATATCATATAACATCATGTTCGGTGTATTAATGAGAGTTGGCTGGATCTGTGGGGTGCCTTTCAGGCTTTCTCTGTCTCTCTGGGGATTGTGGTTTTGGTTTCAGGGTTGTCTCTGCTCTGGGATCACTATCTTGGAATGGGCTGGGCATCAGTCAGCAGATGGTGAGCAATTACACTGTGTATCACTAATTTTTATGTTCCATTATTACTGCTATTGTAATTTTTATTTTAATTTCAATTTTATTCCACTTATTAAATTGTTTTTATCTCAACCCATGACTTTTCTCACTTTTACCCTTCTGATTCTCTTCCCCATTTCCTGGGTGGAGGAGGGTGAACAAGCAGTTGTTTGGTGTTTGGCTGCCAGCCAAGCTAAAGCCACTACAAACAGAAAGGTGCTGAGACTGCTTGGAATACATTAGTTTTATTATGGAGTAAATTTGTTATTTTTTACCCGTTGCTGCTTGAGGGTTAATAGTAAACAAAAATACTTCAAATCTGTGAGTGTAGATGTAGATGCTTAAAATTAAGCTTGTGTTTATATAGCTTACTGAATCAAAAATTAATTCTCAGAATTGAAATGAAAAATAAGAGCAAGAGATTTAGTTACAATTATATGCAGAATATTTTAAAAAATTTAAGGAATGCTTTTGCAACTGTACAGGTAAAACTTGCTGTGTAAATAACTAGGGATATAAGGAATCATTCATAAAGCAGCAGGCAAAACTTCTGATAGTAGAAGGTAGATAATTGTAACAATCTCTCCAAATATTTCACTAAAGGAGTTATAATGAAGACTAGGATCACAGTTCATTGAACAGTTCAACATAACTGAGTTCCTGAAGTGGTATGATATTGGATTAAGGGCTCAACTTTATTGGGTCAAAGGAGTAATCGTGCTTTTCAAGTGAAATTTCATAAGGTGGCTGAGCCAATCTAACAGAGAGTGGGGCAAGGGAATGACTACCACTTTTAGCAGCAACAATTGCCTGTTATCTGGTGAGGTCTCCCCTTTCTAAAACTTTAGCTATTATCACAGAATCACAGAATGGTGGGGGTTGGAAGGGACCTCTGGAGATATCTAGTCCTACCCCCCTGCCAAAGCAGGTTCCCTACAGCAGGATGCACAGGAACACGTTCAGGCGGGTTTTGAAATCTCCAGAGATGGAGACTCCACAACCTCTCTGGGCAGCCTGGTCCAGTGCTCTAGCACCCTCACAGCAAAGAAATTTTTCCTCATTTTTGGAACCTTCCATGGTCCAGCTTTTGCCCCTTGCCCTATTGCTGGACACCACTGAAAAGAGCCTGGCCCCATCCTCTTGACACCCACCCTTTAGATATTATGTAAACATTGATAAGATCCCCTCTCAGTCTTCTCTTCTCTGGGCTAAACAGACCCAGCTCTCTCAGCCTTTCCTCATAAGAAAGATGCTCC
>NW_010323817.1:375-13927 GCF_000700745.2 Antrostomus carolinensis | reverse complement strand
CATACTTTTTAATGCACCCGAGGATACTGTTGGCCTTCCTGGCCACAAGGACACACCGCTGGCTCATGGCCAGCCTGCTGTCCACCAGGACACCCAGGTCCTTTTCCTCAGAGCTCCTTTCCAGCAGGTCAGCCCCCAACCTGTACTGGTACCTGGTGTTATGCCATACAGCTTCTAGAGAGAAGTGGAAAAACTGTGTAAATCGAGAGAGAAAAAGGCCCCATAAGATTCTGGGCAGGTAGAACAGGGAGGAAAATTAAAAAAGGAGAATTTCTTTAGTCTAAGTAAGTGCCACAGCAGTTGAAAATGTCACATGTACATTACTTACTTATTTTGGATTATATTCAGACAATATGCATGTATGTATATATATACTTGTACGTATATTTGTATCTATAAACATAAGACCTTTCATAAGTATTTTAATTTTCCAGAAAAGAAAGCATGACTGCACTATCTCACTTAAGACTGCTTTATGATATCTGTAAGAAGTATAACATATTTTAAGGTTCTTTCGTATATTTGGTTGAGTAGGAAGTTCAAAATTTGACTGACTGTACATCTATACAGAGTTCCGTTGAAAATGACATAACATATATAGTATGAATGTCTATGTTAAAGGCTTTACGGTACTTGGACAAATGTAAATGGAAAGTTTTCCCCACACACTGCTTTTTTTTTCCTATCAGAGTAACTGATCGTGGAATACTTCTAATTTTCCTGTTTATTACCATGTTGAAGTGCCAGTTCCAAACCTTAAAAATACCAAAATGAAAGTGAATGCTGCTGTGCTGCTGTGAATTGCTGTTGTGACAAATGGCAGCTTTTCCTTTACAGGGACAGGGATTGGACTTTACTGGATAACTGGTTTCATTTATTTTCTTTTTTTTACTTATTATTATTTTTTTCCTTTTTGAAAAGTGCTTTAATTTTGTGTTGAAATTGCTGTTTGGGTATGAAATCCATTTAATTCTTCACATTCTCTGAAACAGTAGTCATCTTAATTGAGGAAGAAATAATCAACCTTTCTTAACATGCAGAGGTGTACAACTGCTGCACAGCTCCCATGAAAGACATCAGCTGTATCCAAATCTTCTTTCATTTCCCTCAAAGGAGCTTTGGTGTACACTATTGATTTATAATCACATTGTGTGCATATGAGCTATTTCATGCTGTAGTAACATTTGCAAAATTTTTCCCCTCTTTCTGGAGCTTTACAGAAAGTTCACTGATCAAAGCCTTCTACTGAATTTTTAGTATTTTGTGTTATTGGCAATTCTTGGATGAACAGAGTACCCGAAGATCATACTCTAGGTTAGGATTCCCTTTCAGCTTCCCTGGTATGAAGACAGATATAAAGAAAACCAGTCCTGATTTCAAGAAATTTGCAGCCTAGACAATGCACTGAGTGTGGAGGAGAGTAAAAGGTACAGGAGTGACTTTGCCTATCGCCACCTAGTTGCCATGCAGATGACCAAAACTTAAGTCTTCTAACTGTTGGCCAAGTGCAGTATAGCTACACTAATTTCCTTCTAGGTAAATTTAACAGAACTAGTCCTGTCAGTATGAGTCATGCAGCAGCTACAGAATTCTGCTTTTTTAAAGAAAGAAATATAATCTGAAACAATAATGCAATAGTTGGTAATGGGAACAACAGAAGTATAACTGAAAAATATGAGTTGCAGTTTTTAGCATTATAAAATGCATATCCAGATAGGGTTTTTAAATTTACAATGGTGTTTGGGAATACTTTTTTCCTCCCCTCCTCTTTAGGAGCCTTATATTGTTTAGTGGTATGTATCTTGTGGGTCAGAAGATTCACTAAGCAATATATGGTGTTTCCAGATCTCCAAGAACATGGAAAGCATTTTAAGATGGGCTGTGGTTATATGGCAGTATTTGAATCAAAGTGCATCTTACCATTGTTTTTATGTAACTATAAATACATTTTGAAAAGCAACCGCCATAGTGAAGTGTTAAAATCAGAGTCTCCAAAGTTTGGCACCAGAGGCATTTTGCTTCTTGAGATCATATCTAAAGTTTTAATAAGACTTAACACATTCTTCAGAAACTCTTACCATGAAGTAAATCTGAATTATATTTGTGGACAGGTGATGATACCAAATTTTCTCCTAGCAGGCAAGATCATTTGCAGCAAATGCTCTATATTCATATGTTCATTCAGGAAAAGAAACACGGGACTCTAGTCTTCATCTGGCTTGACACAGTTAAAGAACATAGCTGAAACAGTGTACAGAAAAAGCTGCCTGCAACCAATCCACTAATTAGTTTGAACACTTCTGTATAAAGCGTATGCTCCATAGGAGCACCTTCAGAATGTGTAGTTATGATTCCAAGAACATAATTTCGTATCTCTTTCTAGATATACAGCTATTATGTTTTGGTTCAGTTTGGTGTTTTTTGTTGCTTATTTTTTGGTTTGTTTGTTGGGTTTTTTGTTGTTGTTTTTTTTTAATGCTGTGCATTTACAGTGTAGTAATATTTGTAGGAGAAAATGACTTTTAAGCTCTAATTTGCCTGTCTGGAGTCTGTGCCATATAAACAATCAATTTTGAACCAACATCTGCTTAGTGTTTTCACCTTTTGAGAATAGGTTATTACAGTAGTTACAGCATACAAATGTCATTTATGAAGTAAAAGGGGAAAATACCAGATGGTATTTTGTTGTAACAATGTGGTTACTTCAAAGCTAGTAGCATTACTGCTACTGTGTAGTATCCTGGTCATGTAGGGCAACACAGACCCCTACTGTGCCTAATTTTTCTGAGGTTTCTATAAGTGGCACAAGAACTCATTAGAATTATAATGCTTTGTGCAAGCCTGAAAATTTTGTATATTTTTCTATTTCTTGATAGCCTCTTCGTGGAAAGATTTTTAAAACTACATGTACATATTTTTTTTTTTTTTTACTGTATATACTGTCTAGTGTAGTTACCGTATATGCCGAGAGGGATTCACCCATGGACTCCACACACGATTCAATGTGAATTCTACTGGAGACCTTTATTATTGGTTACACGATCACTTATATACTCTAAAGCTGCTAACACACACACACACATACAAAAACAACTCTTCACTGGCTAAAAAGCTATTGTTCACACGCCTGATCACAATACTTGATTGGATAATTCCACCTGTTCATGAGGCATTCTTTTTACTTCTGACTAGTTACATAAGTAATTTCTTATCTTGTTTCTTGCATTCTTTCTTGTGAATCTGCTCTGTTCTATTTTTTCACTCAAAGTCAGGAATTAATTGCTCAAGGCGGAAGCCGCCTGTAGCTTTGGCTCTTGAAGGGCCAACACATATACACTTCCCAAAGTCACCTGATAGCCCTGCAAATCAATTAGTAACTGTACACGCTTCTTCCTATTTTTACATTATTGTATAAGAAGAGATACACACAGTGTCTTCTGACATGTAGTGTAATTGAGAAAAATTCTTTAGTTGTCCGAGGAAACAAAAAATTGTTGTCAAAACAGAGGTAGTAAGAAGTAATAGGATAATTGCCAACATTTTCCACCATTTCACAGAATCCCAGAATGGTAGGGGTTGGAAGGGACCTCTGGAGATCATCTAGTCCACTCCCCCTGCCAAAGCAGGTTCACCTAGAGCAAGTTACACAGGACTTCATTCAGGTGGGTTTTGAACATCTCCAGAGATGGAGACTCCACAACCTCTCTGGGCAGCCTGTTCCAGTGCTCTGGCACCCTCAAAGACCCTCTGCAGTAAAACAGGGGCATGAACATCAACTGGAGTAAGTCACGCAAAGACTACAAAGATGGTAAGGAACTGGAGCAGCTATCATACAGGGAAAGACTGAAAAACTTGGGGCTGTTTGACCTGGAGAAGAGAAGGCTCAGCACGGAACCTCTCAATGTGTATAAATGCCTGGTGGGAGGAAATAAAAACAATAGAACTAGACTCTTCCCCATGGTGCCCAGTGACAGAACAAGCATCAGCAGGCATGAACTGAAACACAAGAAATTCCATCTGAACATAAGAAAATACTTTTTTACTGTGAGGATGTTTGAACACTGGAACCAGTTGTCCAGGCTGGTTGTGGAGTCATCATCCTTAGAGATTCTTAAAATTTGCTTGGACACTGTTTTGGGCAACCTGCTATGGGTGACCCTGCTTGAAAAGGAGGCTTGGATTGAGTATATCCAGAGGTCCTTTTGTACCTCAACTGTTCTGTGATTCTGTGATCAGGGACTATGAAGGCATAGATAAAGAATCATGGAGGACATGCAGGTAGATATTAGGCACTACCACTGTTTTTTTTCATGTTGGATTCCTACTGTTACTGAAATGCTGTTCAATAATTAGTGATTTCAAAGGAAAGTTTGCAAAACTTATCTTATTTTCCAGATAATGGAAAGCACCTATACAAATATTTCTGGAAAATCAGCCATACAATGGAAGATAACAGGATCTTGGTTTCTCAAAGATGTGACTTGATTGTATCTACTGACAGCTCATGCTCACAGTCTCAGTTTCATGTCTTTTCAATCTGTGTGCTCTGTGCTACTCTCTGTGCTCAAACATTAAGGGATATACAATATTATTTATTACTGCTTTGAAAACTGTCTATTTGCAGTAATATACTAAACTAGTTTAGCATTAAAAATGTCAAATATTGTCAGCCAATATGGTGGAAATCATATTCTAACACCTACTATGATTGTACACAGATTTGGGAAATAACACCCAATAATCTCTTTTTTTAGAATGCAAGTGCTTTATGGCTTAAAAAGATCTCTGCCTGTGGTTCTAGTGATAGAGCTGTTTTAGAGATAACCTCAAATATTAAAGGGACTCAAAAAAGAGTGAAAGTGTCCAATGTAAATCTGTTCAGAAGCTATGTATACAACTCTGTTAAGTTCTTTCGAACATTTCAGATAGAGTTCTTAATATCTATTTCAAATGCTAGTTAGAAGTAGAAGAAAAAATGCCTATCACTTTGTCATGAAACCAGTGTGTCTTTGTGCTTTTTGGTAGCTTGAATGAAGACGCTGGCATTTAAAAGGCGCTACATCTCCAGAAGTCAATCTGTCTTTCACTTGCACTTAATATTTCCTTGAAAGTAATTTGAAATAGGCAAATAAACAATCACAAAATTTCAAGTAATTACTATACTTAATTTTAACATTTCCTGACAATTATATTTAATGCAACATAAAAGCTTTCTGTTTGTTTCATTATACTTCATTTGATAAACTTTACGATGTTGGAAAGATTTCCGAGTTGAGCACTAAGTATTTGAGAATGACAAATTATGCACATTGCTTTTGTTTTTCTGAGTCACTATGCATTATATGTTCTGGCTCATTAGCATTATATAATCACTAGATCTCAGCATTTTAACCATAAAATAATTACATAAGAAGCTGGGCAAGTAGTTAAGGTTTACCTATGAGTATGTTTTTTCCAGTGTTACATTTCTTATCCAAAGCCTGCTTACGTCGAAAGACTCTTAGCAACAAGGCTACTTTGGATTCAAACTAGATGTAAACCTGAGTCATTCTTCACCAAGTGTTAGCATGGAAATGAGGGAGGAATTAGTCACTATTGCTGATTTTCAAAACTGAAGTGTATTTCTACTTAGACTCGAGAACCTGAACATTGTGCAGTTCTTCACTGAGTAGGGTTCTTGCTGTATTTTAATGATCTGGAAGTTAACCATCAGAGTCTAACAAGTCATTAAACTCTTTCTGTGCTTGTTGTAGATAGATATACACCTCCACCCTGAGACAAGAATGTAAAATAGATGGGCTGCTTTGGTGGTATGTAGGTGCTTAATCATTATAGTTAGGTAAGACTGAATCCCGTTTTTTTATTTAAATTGTCATAGTTTCACTCCAAAATGAATCTCTGACTATTTCTGTAAGCATATGTTAAAGTAAATATGTTATTATGGTATGTCAGTAAAGAATTCTTGGGATGGAATGGACGATAAATATTAGCTGTTGCAGAGATTTAAATTCAGATCTCTCAATTTCTTATTGAGTGCTTTAGCTACCAATCTGTAGAGATATTTCTGTCTTTTCTTTATTTAATCTGTATTTTTTCTGTACATTGAGAAATAATTTACATAGGAGAGCCTTGTTCCAGACTAGACTATAGGCTGGTGACCCTTTTCATGAGCTAGATGCATATTTCCTCAGTCAAAAGATGGACTGAACCTTACAAGGAAAAGGGGTATCTGAGCAAGTGTTTTTAAGATCTAAATTATAGATTTGGGAACTACTCTGAAAATTAAGTGTTCGCTCTCTTTGTGCATCTGTCGCAGTGCTTCTGGCTTGATCATCTTCTGTCTCTTGGGTTCGAGATATTTTCCTAAGATGTTTCCTCAGCTCTGGAAGTTCCTGAAGGAAAGTTGTTTGAACACTTTGATTTAAAATCCAGCAGAGATTCAACACTGGTAAGGATATTTCAAAGAGGTGACACAGTATCAATCTGTCTCACAACTGGTGGGTGATTCTTGATTTATTTCTTGCTGAAGTTATGTCCTTTCCTTTCCTGAAAATGCTTCTGTGTTGGGATTAAATACCTCAAACACACAAGCAAACAAAAAAAACAAAACCAAAGCAAAACAAAAACAAAAAAACTCTAGCTCCAAGCTTGATGTTGTAACCTGACATTAACAAAATGTATTTGTTTCTCAGTACAAGCACTTTGTAATATAGGACTGAGCATGTATAAATTTCCATTTTATTGTTTATGAATAAATGCAAATAAATCATGGTGAAACAAACTGGGATCTACTGTTAGAAGACTGAATTACAATATTACTACAAGTTAACTGTTAATCTTTTCTTCCCATCTTGGTATTGCAGTCTCGAACTACCCTCTGGGAGGACCATGGAAAGAGAGGTTGATATATATAATTAAGAGAAGGCAGTGGCTGACGATGTTGTTCTATGATGCTACTATAAATACTCTGTCTGTTGAGAGTGAGGCTTAGAAATGGAATTTTCTTTCTCAGATATGCTTGTCACACTATAACTTCTATAATGGTTTTCTTCTTCTAGAGACTTCATTCCCTGTTCTTAAGGTCTCCTAAGTAACTTTACTTTTTGCTGTCATAACCATTGTTAAAAATAGTATTTTTGTTATCCATAACCTTACAGAGTGATATCTGCACCCATATATTCATGTAACTAGATATATTAATGTACTAATTTATTTTCCACTTGTTCTGAGGTCTAGTAAAAAGAAAAATCTGTGTTAGTTTTGAAATTTTTATGCATGTAGTTCTGTGTGCATCATTACTTTCTCTGAAGCCCATCATGGACGGCTTGAATATGTGTAATAAATTACTTATACAGAGGATTAGAACTATGACTTTGGACTAATTCACATTTCTCTGCTAAATGCAAAGAATAATTGGGCAACTTGATAAAGTATTATTTACCACTGAGGCAAAAAATTTTCCTTTCTAGGGTAAACAAATCATTAGGCAGATCTGAAAAGCATCTCTCATATTTGTAAAACCTGAATGGTATGTAAATGAAAGGCCTTTCTAAAAGCAGACATATATCGGCAAGTTGTGTTAAAGCTTGTGTGTATGCTGTGTCAGTGTCTGTCATTTACAGACGGATATAAGATAAGGAAGAGTTAATAGCTGACTTTGTGTTATGGCACTTTTCACTGATTCACATTAATTGAAAGAAACATTAGTTTAGCAATTCCAGATTCATAGAATTGCTATTTTTCTATGGGTTGCAGAGCTTTTTCCAAGATCTTAGCTTTCCACTTTCTCAACCTACCTTGTCATCTGGTAATCCTTTGCATGATTCCCATTTGTCTTTGTCTTGTTTTGCACTAAATTCTATTGAACATTTAATTCTTTTGAATGTTGTAACCAAAGGTATACATGGGCTGTTACTGTGCTCCGTTGGTGCATGGCTGCTTGTTAAGTTGTGACAACTTAATTGTGTGCCTGAGTCCTCAATTTCTTTAACAATTATCTTTTAATCAATCCCTGGTTCTGGGTTTCCAAAAGTGGGATGGTTATTTTGCAGGAGTGCAGCAGGGGAGTTGTATTGGTAGACCACTAGACATTTGTCATGTTTCTAGTGTTAAAGGGAGTTTTCTCCACTGTAAGAGGAGTATTTCCTGGGTACTGCTAGAAGACAACTAGAAACAGTAATTTTTCCTGAATAGCATACAGTTATTTTTTACTTATATGACACATACTTCAGAGATGAGTGTACGGAATCCAAAAGGTAAAGACAGAGATTGTTCAGGAAGGAGGATGTATGCTAGCAAGTTCTGTGGGTAAAAAATGAAAGGAAGTTAATAAATACCAAATTCTGTTAGTACAGTTTAAAGCAGTAAATAAGGTTAGCAAAATTGTTCTTTTGCAATCACTTTAGGTGAACATAAGAATATTTTACTCAATTGGATCATCTTGAGGGTCTCCACAATGGTCATCATTCACGTTATGTGACTGAATATTTGATGTCTCTCTGATTGAATTTGCAGTCTCCATAAGTTGCTGGTTTTTTTCTAACAGCCCCATCAGTTTATTCAACTGCTGACATGTATGTCTAGAGGCATTATGGACTACTGCAGATTGGATGAATCTGGAGTTTTAAATCTAGCATGAGTTAGAGCACTTCCCTTTATGGCTTCAAAATCTTCTTAGCATTCATCTTTACAGACAAATTTTCTCTTACTTAGCTAATGTAATGATGCTGCCTGGTCTTTCTAGTTCATGGAGGCCTGCTGATCCTCCTTCTCCTTGACGTCTGTAGACATTTTCCATTCAGTGTGGGGGTGAAGCTTAATCCATGCTTTCTGAGTATATGCCTCATGGAAGTAATGTAGTGATTTGTCACATAAACCCTGACTCCTTAGAAAGCATTACAGTTCTTTATGCTCCTACCAGATGTTCCTCACATATTTTTCTGGAAAATAATGAAGTAATGTAAATATTAAAGTATATCTTCAGTCCTAAAAACTTGTGTTGAATCATTTTCTGAGCTCTCAGTTTATGAATCTGAAAGATCCTTGTGATGTAACTCAATTCTTTATTCTTGTTCTCCAGCTGCCATTTAAGTACAACAATTCCAGATACTAAGTCAAAACAATAGTAAAAAATGCTTAAATCCAAAGTGTCTTCTCTAGTTGGGCACACCTTGTACTGTCCATGAGAGTGTGATGTCCTATAATTACCACTTACCTTAAGGTTCTGTTGATTGGATTTACTTCAGATGCTAGTTCATTCGTCATTGAGTTAAAACACATGGGTTGTAATGATATCCCAAGGAATTTTCTACACAAGTTAGGCTACCACTTTCTGGTAGTGTTGATCTGCTTGAGGGTGGGGGGGTTCTGCAGCGGGATTGGGACAGACTAGATAGATGGGCCAGGAGCAATTGCATGAGTTTCAATAAGGCCAAATGCTGGGTTCTGCACTTCGGCCACAACAACCCCTGGCAGTGCTACAGGCTTGGGGAGGAGTGCCTGGAGAGCTGCCTGGCAGAGAGGGACCTGGGGGTTTTGATTGATAGCCAGATGAACATGAGTTAGTAGTGTGCCCAGGTGGCCAAGAAGGCAAATGGCATTCTGGCCTGTATCAGGAATAGTGTGGCCACTAGGACTAGGGAAGTCATCCTACCCTTGTACTCAGCACTGGTGAGGCTGCACCTCGAGTACTGTGTTCAGTTTTGGGCCTCTCAGTACAAGAAGGACATGGAGGTGCTGGAGCATGTCCAGAGAATGGCAATGGCACTGATGAAGGGTCTTATGAGGAGTTTAGTTTAGTTTAGTCATGGTTTAGGGGACTTGTCAGTGTTAGGTTAATTATTGGACTCAATGATCTTATAGGTCTTTTCCAATCAAGGCAATTCTGTGATTCTGTAACTTGTGCCATTTTGCTAGTTGAAGAGTTCCATGGCAATAGCTTCTGCCTTTACAATGTTGACGGGTATAATAATGCTTGGGACTCATTCAGGATTTACAGGCATTAGGATGTAGGATGCCTATAGACAGCTGGCACATGGCTTTCTTCTTATCCTACCATGTTACCAGCAATCGTATCTTAAAATATTATAACTGGTAGTGAGCGGATGCTAAGAAGCTAGTAGTTAAGTGATAATACCTTGAAGAAAGATGTAGGGGATTTTTTATTTTTTTTTTATTTTTTTAAACTAAAACAGGCTTCACAGAGTCCTATGGACTTTCATTTCTTGAGTAATTATAATGCAGGTGTCCTTCATTACAAGACCATACGGATGTTGATCCCATGCAAGATATGTGTGGTCATGCAGTGGGGGCTGCCATCCCCTGTGAGAGGTATCAGGAAGCTGGCAGAAAAATTTTGCACATTGCAGCCTGCCTATATCTGAAGTACCTTTGGGAAGAGATTGACAAACAGGACGTTGGGAGCTGTACGAGTTGTTCTGATGACTTATTATCATTAGTTTTCAGTTAGGAGGTTGCATACTCCTTTCATGTAATTGTGGTACCTGTCTGCTCATCTATAATTCAGATATAATCTGGTCTGTGAGGGTTTTTTCTGCCATTACTCTGCTCTGAGAACATGTTAGGAAGTTCCCATGTTAGATGATTTAAAATGATTTTTCGTTTCGGTTTCCTTCATTATTCACACTTGACGTAAGCATTATTTTCATTGCTATCTATATTATGCTACTTTTTCTCTCATTATATGATGTTCCAAATATTCCTTTCTCTTCATAATGTGAGAAAGGTCACAAGTACCCAGAGGTATGATATCTCTTTGTGACAGTAGAAAATGTAGATGTGAAATAAAGAGTTTGCCTGCGTTAATATCCACTGGGGGAATAAAGTCTGGACTAGGAATACCTGTTATGACTTGAAGTGAAAATCACATTGTTCATGTACATTTAAACCAAATGCAGCCTTTTGGCGCTGAAAACATCTGTGGCTGTGCTTTTACATACTGCAACTTGCTGTATGTGTTATCATTTCAGCCGTTACGGACACATTTCCATTTATTCTCCAGAAAGTATGTCACTCTTTGAATCTTCTCATGTCCTCAGATAATGACTGGACAGAAAGCAATAGCATACCTTTTAGTATTATTTGGTTACTCTTTACATATTTATCTGGGATTTTGTATTCTCAGCCTATTTTGAAAATGTAAATTATTTCCAGAACTCCTTTCTTGGAAAGTGCTTAGTATTATTCCTATTATGCAGAGTACAACATTAAAACAGAAACAGATGTTTTCTCACATGTGGAATCTCTAAACCACTTAGCAGGTGGTAGGTTTTGAACTCAGAGAGTCAGTAGACTCAAATAATTTTCAATACCTTATTATATCTAATGGAATGAAGTTCGAATAAAAGGAGTTCCTCGACATTCTCTAGTGGTAACTTGTGGCAAAAGTTGAAACTGCTAATTTGGTGGCACTTTAACTTTACAAAATAGAAGTGAAGATACATCTATAAAGTGAAATACAATTGCAAAGTGGCTTCAGGTGTTTTTCAAGATACCAAATGCAAGGCAGTTTTCATCTGGCAGTCATGTAGGACTGTACAAAGCCTGAGCTAAGTAACTCATCTTTGCGTTGTGACCATGTAGGCACATCTGCAAAGAGACGGGCTTTTTTACAGGGGGCTAGATTGTACCCAGAGTAATAACTAACCCCAGCTAGGATCAAAGGAATTTCATATGTGACACTGAGAATCATAGGTGGCACAGAGTTAGTGCTCTAAAGAAATTAATCTCCTTGGTTAAGTGGCAGTTTGTCATTGTAAAACTGTTCCTGTGTGGTTTTAGATGGCTGCATACTTTACCACTATTATAGGAATCTGCTCTATCATCAATCATATTTAGATTATTTTTCCTGGAGCCTTGACTGTCCTAAAGTCATGAAAACACCTGGTAAAATATGAGCACATAATCCATTACTGTCCTAATGTAAATGATTTTGACAAGGTTTGAAGGAAGATGAGACAAATAAAATGTTTTATTCTGCAAAAGTGTAGCTTTCAGATAACTCTGAAAAGAATGCCCAGAGTTTGCATATGAAAAGAAATGGTCTTTGTCAGCTTTCAAAAACAGTTGTGCAGTTTTCTAAAATGTTGGTGACAAGCTCCTAGCTAAGTCAACAAAGTTGTTTGGGGTATGAACAAGTTGTTCAGTTTCCTTTAAGTTTAGCGTTATTTATGTAAAATTAGGATAATATGAGCCTGGGGCAAAATGTCTATGGAAAAGTGGTCTCACAGTTAAAGTAGCTTAGAGAGTGGCAAAAAATATTTGTGTTACTTCTGGCAAGTTTACTCAATGTGCAATATTTTGAGTAGAGACATGTTCTACCAAAGAAGCTCAAATTAAATATAAACAATAATAAGTAATTTGTTCTCTCATTTCTTATTTATTTGAATAGATTTTTTGAAATCTTCATCTGAGCTAAGCTGCTTGCTAGACCCACCTCATAGAATCAAAGAATGTATTGGGTTGGAGGAGAACTTCAAAGGTCAGCTAGTCCAACCCCCCTGCAGGGGGGACATCTTTACTAGAGCAGGTTGCTCAGAGCCCCATCAAGCCTGACCTTAAATATCTCCAGGGATGGGGCCTCCACTGCCTCTCTAGGAAACCTGTTCCAATGATCCACCACCCTCATATTGAAGAACTTTTTCCTAATATCCAACCTAAATCTACCCTTTTCTAGTTTAAAACCATTACCCCTCGTCCTATTGCTACATGTCCTTGTGAACAGTTCTTCCCCAGGTTTCTTATAGGCACCTTTCAGGTACTGGGAGGCCGTGGACTGGAAGGTCCCCCCATAGCCTTCTCTTCTCCAGCTGAACAACCCCAACTCTCTCAGCCTGTCTTCATTTGTGGCCCTCCTCTGGACACACTCTAGCAGGTACACGTCCTTCTTGTATTGAGGGCTCCAAAACTGGATGCAGTATTCCAGGCGAGGTCTCACCAGAGCAGAGTTGAGGGGCAGAATCACCTCTCTTGATCTGCTGACCACACTTCTTCTGATGCAGCCCAGGATGCAGTCAGCTTTCTGAGCTGCAGGTGCACGTTGATGGCTCATGTCCAGCTTTTCACCCCCAAGTCCTGTTCCAAAGGGCTGCTTTCCAGCACATAATCTCATAGCCTGCATCAATAACAAGGATTGTCCTGTCCCAGGTGCAGCTGCACTTGGCCTTCTTGAACCTCATGAGGTTCACCTGGGCCCACTTCTCCAGCCTGTCCAGGTTCCTCTGGATGGCATCCCATCCCTCTGCACATTGACTGCACTGCTCAGCTTGGTATTGTCAGCAAACTTGCTGAAGGTGCACTCAGTTCCACTGTCAATATAATTAATGAAGATATTAAACAGCACTGGTTCCAATATGGACCCTTGAGGGACACCGCTTGTCACTGTCTTCCATCTGGACATTGAGACATTGACCACTACCCTCTGGATGTGACCATTCAGCCAATTTCTTATCCACTGAACAGCCCACCTATGTAATCCATATCTCTCCAATTTAGAAAGAAGGATGTTGTGGGGGACTGTGTCAAAGGACTTGCA
>NW_010323817.1:0-359 GCF_000700745.2 Antrostomus carolinensis | reverse complement strand
TTGTCTACTGATGCAGTTCCTCCATTGTAGAAAGCCTCTAGGTTTGTCAGGCAGCACCTGCCCCTAGTAAAGCCATGCTGGCTGTCGTGAATCACCTCCCTGTCCTCCATGTGCTTCAACATAGCTTCTAGGCGGATCTGTTCCATGATCTTCCCCGGCACAGAGGTGAGGCTGACAGGTCAGTAGTTCCCAGGGTCCTCTTTTCTACCCTTTTTAAAAATTGGTATAATGTTTCCTTTCTTCCAGTCACTAGGGACTTCACCTGACTGCCATGACTTTTCAAATATCATGGAGAGTGGCTTGGCAACTATATCAGCCAGTTTCCTCTGGACTCTGGGATGCATCTCATCAGGTCCTAT
>NW_010323816.1:0-49493 GCF_000700745.2 Antrostomus carolinensis | reverse complement strand
GCAACCTGCTCTAGTAAAGATGTCCCTGCAGTCATCTGCAGTAAGCAGGGGGATTGGATTAGATGATCTTTGAAGGTCTCTTCCAACCCAATACTTTCTATGATTCTATGATTGTATGATTTACAGTTTACCACATGCGCTGGTCTAATTAAATGATATAAAGAAGATGTAGCTGCTAAATAACAATTATTTATTTATATTTTTAATTAATTTTATTTATATTATTTTCTTCCATTTTTAAATCATTATTGAAAGAAATAAATATCATATATGCCACATAGAGGCAGCTATCCCTGGCATGACTATATCTAGAGAAATCCTTGAATCTTTGGTATTTAAAGATATCAGCCAACTGCAGGGTACTGAGACATGCTGCAGAAAGGTTGAATGCTCACATGGAATCTTGTTAGAAACAATTAGATCTCTATTCATTAAGGTGGACATTAAGTAAAGTGACAGTAAGAATCATGTTTTATGTCATAAAGCTTGGTTAGACTTCTCACTGCATGTCACAGGGAGAGAAATATTTTGAAACATGGCCTTAGTAAACCTATACCTAGTTTGTAATGTTCATGATAGCTGGAAGCTAAATAACTTTGTCTATGTTAGCCATTTCCTAGTACATGTATTTATTTATATTGCATATGCCTTTGCATATTTCTAAGGTCTAAGTAGAAGTAACACACACAATCCTTTTAGATAAGATCTGCTTTCCAACAAATAAAATTATAGAAATGTAGCAACCAAGCAGATTTTAGTCTTACGGCCAAATTATTTGTTATCTAGCAAACTGGTGTCTAATTACTTAGAAGCACAAATCCCATGTTTTAATGTGATCTTTAAAGGATTTCACAAATAAATCACTGTCAAGAAGCAGAGGTATGACTCAGGTTTGACTGTCAACAGGAAAAAATGAGTAAGAGCAAAAGGATGGTCTTCTGAGGGAATAAAAAATGTAGAAAAATTCAACAAAAAACTAAGTCAAATGATCAATAAGGCTGTAGATAACAAAATATTTCAGAAGTTCATTCAAGATAAAATGAACCTTCTAAAGAATAATTGCAATAATTCTTGCAATAGTATCAATTGAAATTTTCATAAAGGACAAAACTGAATATTTGAATAGAGTTTGATACTCAAAGTTGACATGTATCAGTTACTGAAAAAAACCCCAAAAATTTCCTTGAGATGTCTCAAAAACATGCAAAAATCAAATCACTCTAAATATTAATTATGAAAACCTTTTCCATACTTTTGCTTTGGCTAGGTACTAGGTACTGTACTAGACACCCAAATAACATTATTCAGATTGATTATTATAATAAGTTATATGCTAACACAGGTCAGACAAAAAACCTCTGTCTCCTCTCTCTCTAGCCTAAAGGCTGGAATTTTTTTTACATGGTGAACCTAGCATTTCCAAATGTATGTATCTTCTTATACATGGACTATACAAATTCTACTCTGTGCAACATTGTTGTTTTCTAATGATTTATTGCCTATCACAGTAAAGTCTTAGAAATACGTGCAAATAGGTAGGTGAAAGTAATTCATGTCAAATACAACAGCTGTCTTTCTCTTTAAAGAAATGTTACTCTACTTCTTTGGTCCTGTACTTCCCCATAGGTAACAATGTCCATTCAGCTCATTATGATATACGACTTGGTTTTAGTAAAGGGCAGATTGTGGTACATTAGTAGCAGATTGTAGCATAAGAACACAGTCAGCACAGGTCAACAACTTATCTGTGAAGTGCTTGTATTTCCAAATGAAAATATGTAACAGAGTTCTGGAAGTGGAAAGTGGAAGTAAGATTGATAGATAAATCAAACTTCCTGATATGAAATCTAATTTTTTTTAAAAAAGGAATAAAGCTTATTTAAAAGAAATTTCTTGGTAATACATGAAAAGGTTTGGTGATCTGAATTTGAGATGCAGTGCTTTTAAACATCTCCATGAGTTCCAAAAAATTGGTGTGGAAACTCTTAGTCTGGGAAGAAGTGAAGTTTGGCATATTGGCAATGTAACATTCGGGCTTTTCATTTACTTGTAAAAAAATATGTTTCCAAATCTGTGCATCATCATTGTTTATTTTCACAACTGAAAAAACAAACAAACAAACAAACAAACCCAACCCATGCATATAGTTGCAGAATAAATATTTGGACAAATATATTTAATTATCTCAGGCCTACTTATAGGGAGTTTGTAAAGGCAGGTGTTTCTCTAAAATTAAAATCATATAATAAACTTCTTTTTTCACAGTTTGTTTTTTTTTTTTTTTTAATGTTTGGAAGAAGTGTTATCTCTAGTAACAACTGTATTGATCAGAAAAATCTAAAGAAGTTGTTTGATCTCCATTTCTAGTTTTTGGTCCAAGTCACCATTATAAGCATAGAGAAATTCAGTGTTCTTCTCTTGCTAGGCTTCAAAGTAGAAAGAAAAACTAGAGTCAAAGACAGTATCTGGAAAACCGTTTCTTTTCCCAGCTAAAGCAGATAAAAGAAGTACCTCTGAAAGTAAAAGTAAATCTAAAACTATTTCTTTTTGAACAATGATTTATACTGGAATTAATGAAAAAGTCTCCAGTAGAACATCACTCTACTGGAAAAGGTCAAATCATGGCATGCTCTGCCATGGAATGGCAGACCAAGATAGCTTACATAACAAAATATACAATGAGGTGAAGACCTTGGTGAGGCAGGCTGTCTCCCTGCAGCTTATGGAGGTTCATGGTGGAGCAGATGTCCACCTGCAGCCCAAGGAGGACCCCACGGAGGACCCCACGCCAGATCAGGAAGATGCCTGGAGGAGGCTGTGGCCCTGTAGGAAGCCCACACTGGAGCAGGTTCCTGGTAGTAGCCATGGACCCCATGGAGAAAGGAGCTCACACTGGACCAGGTTTGCTGGCAAGACTTTTGACCCCATGGGGGACCCACACTGGAGCAGTCCTGAAGGACTTCACACCATGGAAAGGACCTATGGAAAGCATTTTGTGAACTGTTGTTCATTGAAAGGGCTCACATTGGAGAAGTTCATGGAGAACTGTCTCCCATGAGAAGGATCCCATGCTGGAGCCAGGGAAGAGCGTGAAGATCCCTCCTCCTGAGGAGGAAGGAGCAGCAGAAACAATGTGTGATGAACTGACTGTAACCCCCATTCCCCATCCCCCTGTGCCACTGGAGGTGAGTTAAGCCCAAGAAGAAGAGAGGGGTGGGTGAGAGGTGTTTTAAAATTTGGTTTTATTTCTCATTATCCTACTCTGATTTGATTGCTAGTAAATTAAATTTATTTTGCCCAAGTCAAGTCTATTTTGCCTGTGACAGTCGTTGGTGGATGATCTCTCACTAGCCTTATCTTGACCCATAAGCCTTTCATTATATTTTCTCTCCTCTATCCAGTTGAGGAGGTGGAGTGATAGAGCAGCTTTGGCAGGCACCTGGCATCCAACCAGGATCAACCCACCACAGCTGTTTATGCAATATCACATTCCATTTTTAATGAGAGACTCTTCCTTGTGTCATATACGTGTATATATCATACCAGTCTAATCTACTAATGCTAGCTTTCCTAACTTCATATCAGAACTCGTAATTTGCCAAAAGAATGTAGAAAGAAAAAAACAGAAACAAATCAGAGTATACTCAAGAGAGATGTTATTATATTTCCTCATGGTAGATATTCCTTCTTTTTAATAGGCATTGGGAAAAAGCCAGCAGGAGGAAATTAATTGTTACTTCCATAGTAATTTGATCTTGAATGATAATGCTCACAAGGTCATAGTTCATAAGATTTTAGAAAGGCTACAAATTTTTGTAAAGTTGTAAAATGGAACACTGATGGCATAATGGCCTTGAAGAAATTGGAAATTAAATACAAAAGCCTTCTTTTGAATAATTACCACAAGGGAAATCAGTTACCAATTTAGGACTAGAATGAATGATTTTCAGGAGTTGTTTTGGGTTTGTCTTCAGTGTCTTGAGTCAGTTTTACTTCCAACTGACAGTGCAGACACTAAGTGTGAGTTAGCCCTTCATCTCTGGGCTGCTCTACTGAAAATTTCAGACTGTAGGCAGAGTAGCCAGAGGGATATCAAGGGAGTTGGGCCTTGAGTATAAGTGCAAACCCTGAGTTCACCTGACACTATAATCATAATCAGGATCGTCTGAATTAGAATCATCTTATTCAATTCTAGCCTTTGAGACTTCATCAGCCTGTTTTTGGTCTGATATTCCTACAGAACATTTGGCTTTGTTCTATATAAGAGAAGTAAACAGTAAGATACTGGAGCTACAGTGAAATAATTTGAATTAGAGTTCTGATATTGGTGAGAGAATTTTTCTCATTATGATCTGAAATTATTTCATTATAAAAATCATCAGGTTAGTGTAGCCGTGGGAGAGACCTGTGACATCTAGAAACAGTAAGTGTATGTAAGGACATAATCAATATTAATTTATCTCAAATCCAAATATAAGTTTACTTAAGTATTGTAATCAATATATATATAACATGTAACATACATAACAACATATATGTAAGTATTTTTTAATACTGTGAAGTCACAACAATACGCAATACGCAAGCATTTTACATAAGTATGGAACCACCAAGGGGGTTAAAAAGATATGTGTCATTGCATAAAGGAGGCAACCAAAGAACAAAGTTGCAGAGACTAAGAGCAACGACTGCAGTCATCAGTGCTCAACGAACGGCATCGACTCCAGGAAGCTTCATGATCACAGCTACAATAGCATATGAGTGCTAAAGAATACAGTTCTGTACAGGTAATGATGATGATCAATAACATGCAAGAACTAAGAAGCAGCACAAAGTGTGTTGCTAAAGGAATTAATTTAGTAAAGTTCAGTTATAAATTGGACTAATTTCTCAGTCTTCTAAACATTCCCATCATAGTTATCTCTAACTTCTTAACTGAAATATATATATGTATGTATACATATATCTACTTGCAATACTGGGGAGGTAAATGTCAGCACAGAAGAGTTTAGTTGGTGAGAAATGGACTGGTTTAGTGTGTAAAATTTTTTTTTTTTTTTTTTCCTCCATGGTACTTTATATTCTTGGAATAGATTCTTAAATTACTGCACACCTAAGTCCCTCCATATATAGAATCATAGAATGGTTAGGGTTGGAAGGGACTTTAAAGATCATCTAATTCCAGTAACCCTGCCATCACCAGGGACACCTTCCACTAGACCAGGTTGCTCAAAGCCTCATCCAACCTGGCCTTGAACACTTCCAGGGAGGAGGCATCCACAACTTCCTTAGGTAACCTGTTCCAGTGTCTCACCACCTTCACAGTAAAAATTTTCTTCCTAATATCTAATCTACTCCTACCCTCTTCCAGTTTCAAGCCATTACCCCTTGTTCTGTCACTATGTGCCTTTGTAAAAAGTTCCTCCTCACCTTTCCTGTAGGCCCTCTTTAAGTATGGGAAGGCCACTATAAACTCTCCCGAAAGCCTTCTCTTTTCCAGGCTGAACAACCCTAACTCTCTCAGCCTGTCCTCACAGGAGAGGTGCTCCAGCCCTCTGATCATGCTTATGGCCCTCTTCTGGACTCCTTCTAGCAGGTCCATGTCTTTCTTGTGTTGGGGGCTCCAGAACTGGACACAGTATTCCAGGTGGGGCCTTACAAGAGCAGAGTAGAGGGGCAGAATCACCTCCCTCGACCTGCTGGCCACGTTTCTCTTGATGCAGCCCAGGATACGGTTATTGGTCTTCCGGGCTGCAAGCGCACATTGCCAGCTCATGTTGAGCTTCTCATCCACCACCACTCCCAAGTCATTCTTTTCGTAGCTTGTCTCAATCCATTCATCATCCTGCCTATATTTGTGCTTGGGATTGCCCGACCAAGGCGCAGGACCTTGCATTTGGCCTTGTTGAACTTCATGAGGTTAGCACAGGTCTACCTCTCAAGCTTGTCAAGGTCCCTCTGGGTGGCATCCTAACCCTCCATCATGTCAATCACACTGCACAGCTTGGTGTTGTCAACAAACTTGCTGAGGGTGCATCTTATTAATAAATTATTGAATAATACAAGGCTATTTCACCTGAACTAACTTCTGTAATATTTAATTCCTGAGCTCAAAACATGCAGGAAAAGCAAACAAACAATCAGAAAATAGATTTTTCAGTCTAGATTCTCATTCACTGCAAGCAAGCATCTGCTAAACATGAATCTTTTCCTCACATTCTGCACTCTGTGTCTTGGTTGAAGATCCAGTACAACTGGATATAAATGACATGATTCTTGATCCTGCCACAGTGTCTATTCCACTGAGAGAAAATATAAGTCATTTCTGAGTTATTTTCTGTCCCTTTTCAGATGAGTTATCTTTATGTGTTCTAGACAGATGTGGTTCTTTCTTATTTATACCTGTGTGCCATAAAACTGTAAAAAAATCCTGAAACTAGGTGATTGCCCATGGTCTAGTAGATTGATAGTTACCAGATTTATATAACATAATTCTTTTGAAATCATTCAGTAAAATAGCGAAGTTGAAAACCAAGCAGCGATATGCAAAGCTTTTTTTTTTTTTAACAGATCCTTAAGATTAACACAATCTATTTTATATAAATTCAGAAAGTTTTTTTTACAATAAATTAAATTTTCCTGTTATCACTTTATCCTATGACTTCCCATTTTCTGTTCTTCTGACAAATGTTTACTTCTTTCCTGTTAAAGGTTATATTTCTAGTAGAAATCTTCTCATCCAGGGCCAAAATCCACATTGTCATATGACCTGTGCAACCTTATTAAATATGACCTCAGTAAAACTAAACTGAGACCAGTTCACATCTATTCTCTACTTTTTGATTAAATTATCAATTTATCCTACTGGGGGGGGAAAGAAGAAACACACAAACTGTTTAAATATTTCATTGAAGGATGATGTCAAAACTTATCAAATAATTATGAAACCTGATTAACTTAGAAGGTATTACTGTAATTTTCAATTGCAAGCACAGTAAACTAGTGAGGAAACTGACCTCTCGTGTTCTAGCTTCACTGCCATTTCCAGTGTAGGAATAAAAGGTAGGGTTAACCATGACAAGGTCTTCTAGATTCTGGACAGATATTTAAATACTCTTACTTTATATTTTGCTGCACCAAACCTTTAGGTATTTGCCTCCTAAATAGAATTTACGAGCTGGATTGTATACACTACCTCCACACATAAAGCCTAGATGCACATAAATGCATTAGAAAAATTGAATTCCCAGAAAGGCACATACTGAATGGAAGATGCTTGAAGTAGCCAGCAAAATTGCTGAGGACAGAGCCATATCTTAAATTTTGCTGTTCTTCAGAGTGAATGCTACAGAAATATCCTTTGTTTCAATTTAGTTTATGACTTTCTGGAAGTAGGTGCTTAAGACCTTGTTTTACAATAGACAGATGGCAAAATTGGCAGTATTTCCTTTGCTGTGCCCTTATATCCAGTATCTGAACACTCACCCAAGACCTGTATTCAGGTGCCAACAACTCCCTGATGAAATGAAAGTCACATCCACTATCTCACAGAAGGCTGACCTAACTACCTCGGAGCAGGTTACCCTAGACTACTGCTTGGGAAGATATCCATCTTCATTACATAAATAAATAGCTAAGGGACAGAGAAAGAGTGAATTTTGAGATACTCAGTACTCAACAGCTTGATCCACAAATGAGCCATAGTGTCTGTAAGGATGAAAGTAAGAGAAAGAGAAAGTAAAATATTCTCTGTCAAGAAACTTATTATTTGGGTGAGGTATAAAAACAGGTAATAGATTTATATTTTATCCTGCCCTACCTAGCTTATTTATGGCAGTTGAAAACTTATTTGTTTAAACCTTTAGAGAAATAAAAGGGGCATCTTTCCAGTAGGTTAAGTAGAAAATTTCCAGGGCTATGTATACACTGCAATCTTTATCCTATTCCATAAGCTGTATTGCATGGATAGAAGAAATACAGAGAATTTTATTCTGGCTATTTTAAATGAAAATCAGAGTAACTCTTCAAAAGCTGATGATGCTTAAAACATTTGGTATCTATGACTTATCATACAAGTAAAATAAGTCATAGTTTTTTGAATATAAGTTGTTAATGAAACTTGTTATCAATATTACAAGAAGAAAGTGGAGTAAGAATATTTTGACAAAATTATATACTGTCTTAGAAAGAAAATGACTGTCTAATGTTATCCATACTTTTGGAAAAAAAAGCTATTAACTAAAAACTCATAAGCAGAAGTCCAAAATTAAAATATATTCAGTAATTAATGCATAGAAAAAAAGTTATTCTGAACTATTTTTTTAAATATAGACTTGAATAAGTAGTGGAATAAATTCAGGCTACGGTACAATAAATCGGTAGAAAATACATGTCACAGTTATAATAATTAGCTTTTTGCAGTGCAAAAGACTATAAATTACTTATGTTCCTCAACTGGGTACAATACAGACTTTGATGACTATCTTATATTTCTAGTATGATTTTTTTTTTTTTTTTTTTTTTTGGAAAGGTAAAAAATGGATACTGCTAACTAATGGTTACTCCTAACAAAACTCTTTCCTCATTCCTCAAAAAAAAAAAAAAAAAAAGTATAATCTATAATCCTAAAACCAGTATAATTTGAACTGTACAATTTGATATCATAGAACTGAATTGACTTTGTAATTTTATAATATTTAACGAGCAGTAGGAAGTGTAGGATTTTATATTCCTTCAATTTTTTAATTTCTTTATTGCAATTATTTTGTATATATATTGTACACACATTATCACTGAGCTGGCTGAGCAATTGTACTATATGATAAGTTCTTTATGAGGATCTGCAGTGGTTAATGACTATGTTTTACAATTTCTGGATAAATAAAAGAAAAAAAATGCAACATCTCCAAAACCAGAAACCTTCTTCTACTGCATTATTTTTACATTCATTCTTTTATTGAAACTTTTCTTAAAAGTGAACTTTGTGAATCATTCTGACCCAAATGGAAAGTAAAACCTATGTGTACATTAATATTAAGTGGGCATTTAATCTGTCAGAAGCTTGGTAAATTGATTTGCTCTTGTTGGGGCTTAGCAAGGTCACCTGGTAAATGAGTTTCCCTTTAAATAGTTAGAACACCATAAACTGTTCAAAATCACAAGCCAATGTAGAGATTAACAATGTTTTTGTCATTTTCAAATATTCATTCAATATATTAAAAGTGTTCCATTCTTATACACTGTCAGAGTCTTGTTTGGTTTCCTCTAGATAATACAAACAATGCTTTGCCATACTAATTAGAACAAAATAAGATATTTTATGCGAGTCAACTTCTACTGTAAAATCGCAAAGGCTCCTGTTCTTACTTAGATGCCAAATAGTTGGTAGAAAATGCCTGATGCACATCTATGAATCTATTAACCTGAAGTGCATGGACTGACCGATTATCAATCTTTCAATGTATGTAACATTTTGAGATGGTACAATTCAATAGAAATGGTAAATATGTGCAGTTACATTCCATGAAGGAATTTTGGGGAAATCAATGGTTTAATATGAGTTATATTGCTACAGTGTCTGAATTTTGTTGATCCTGGTTTTCCTCTCTTATATTCTAGGAATTCCAAGTTATTACCAAAAGATATTTGAAATAAATAAATGAATAATAAATAAATAAACAAACAAACAAACAAACAAACAAACCACACCAGAATCACCTCTTATAAATCAGTAAGGTGAAAGTTTTATTTTACGCAAACATTTAGTGGTGAATGGCTCAACGTCCAGATGGAGATCAGTGACTAATGGTGTCCCTCAGAGGTCCGTATGGGAACCAGTAGTGCTTAGTATCTTCATTAATGACACAGACAGTGAGATTGAGTGCACTCTGAGCAAGTTTGCAGATGTGAGTGGTGTGATTGAGACATCTAAGGGACAGGATGCCATCCAGAGGGACCTGGACAGGTTTGAGAAGTGGGCCTGTGTGAACCTAATGAGGTTCAACAAGGCCAAGCGAAGGGTCCTGCTCCTGGATCGGGGAAACCTCCACTATTAGTACAGACTGGGTTAGTGAGATTGAGTGCACTCTGAGCAAGTTTGCAGATGTGAGTGGTGTGATTGAGACATCTAAGGGACAGGATGCCATCCAGAGGGACCTGGACAGGTTTGAGAAGTGGGCCTGTGTGAACCTAATGAGGTTCAACAAGGCCAAGCGAAGGGTCCTGCTCCTGGATCGGGGAAACCTCCACTATTAGTACAGACTGGGTTATGAAGGCATTGAGAGCAGCCCTGCAGAGGACTTGGGGGTATTGGTGGATGAGAAGCTCAATAGGACATGGCAATGTGCACTCGCAGCCCAGAAGGCCAACCATATCCTCGGCTCCATCAAAGAAGCATGGCCAGCAGGTTGAGGGACCTGATTCTGTCCCTTCTAGTCTGCTCTTTTGAGACACCACCTGCAGTACTATGTCCAGCTCTGGAGTCCTCAGTACAGAAAGACATGGACCTGTTGGAATGGGTCCAGAGGACCACAAAAATGATCAGAGGGATGGAACATATCTCCTATGAAGAAAGGCTGAGAGTTGTAGCTGTTCAGCCTGGAGAAGAGAAGGCTCTGGGGAGGTCTTGTTGAGGCCTTTTGATACTTAAAGGGGGCTTATAAGAAAGATGGGGACAAACTTTTTAGCAGGGCCTGTAGTGATGGGACAAGTGGTAATGGTTCTAAACTAAAAGAGGGGAGATTTAGACTAGACGTAAGGACGAAATTTTTAACATAAAGGATGGTGAAATATTGAGGTTGCCCAGAGAGGTGATAGATGACCCATCCCTAGAAATATTCAAGGTCAGGCTGGATGGGGTTCTGAGGAACCTGATCTAGTTGAAGATGTCCCTCCTCATTACAGGGAGGGGATGGACTAGATTACCTTTAAAGGTCCCTTCCAACCCAATCTATTCTATGATTCCATGATTAATAAGAATCTTTTGAAGAGGAAAAAGGCAAAATTGAGGAGAGAATTGAGTAGAACAAAATGACGTTATATTACAACCTTTTCTTCAGCATTAAAAAAATAAACTGGGAACTGCAATATAAAAAATAATGTTTATTTCTTAAACTGAATAATGAACTCAGCTCAATTTGACCAGTTTCAATCAAAAACATGTGCAAAAGATATAGACAAAACAAAGAAATCCACGTAGTAAATTTACAGAAATAAAGGCTGAAGAAGTGAAATTATAAAAAAAAAAAAAAAAAGAAAGTCACAGATATTAATTGTAAATTTATAGACCAATGAAATAGGTGACATTGGAGGGGGAAATTATTTGTCAGAGAATACAGTTTTGAAAAAGAAATAAAAATAGCTAGTGGCTGTTTAAAATCTATGAAAGATAATGTTTGTCTTCTTCATTTTCTTGACAAAATTACCAAAGACAATGAACTCCGAAGCTTAATATAAAGAAAAAAACATTACTGTAAAAGTAGACTACATAAAAGTGAATATCTTGAGAAACAAGACACTTCTTCACACGAGTACACCTGAGTCACATTTTATAAATCACTGGATACTTGAATCTTTCAATGTAGCTGGAAGCCAGCTTGTGCATTCAAGGTAATTTTGAAATATAGTTCATGTTCCTACCAGACTCTACAGAATAATGAAATCTCTTTTCAAGGTAATATATTGCCCGTCGTATCTACCTAGTGTCACAGTCAGAAGTAGGAGTAACTATTGCTCACACAGCCAATGCTTCATTCACCTGTTTCCTTGAACACTGAAGGTCATAACGTGATCAGAGCTAACAAAGGTGATGATGTATAAGTCTTTAGGATTCTGTGAAAAATAGTAACAAAGGGAACAGTGGAGTCTCTTGCTTTTTTAAAAAAAAAAAACAAAACCACAATTTTTGAAAATTCATTGGTTGTTCACATACAATTTAGAATTCAACAATGAAGTTCATCCTAACATCCTTATTAGGAACAGACTAGTCTGCTGTACAAATACATTAATTTTTTATTCTTATTTCTCTCTCCCAAATAAGGAGTTAAGTCACAATTTTCTGAATGAGTCTTAATGCTACCTATGTTTGTTATGTTGCTCCAAAGTTGCTTCTCAATCAAAGCATTCAACAGCTTATGTAACAAAATGTTCACTAAACCATACCCTGTCCTGTGCAGATCCGTGAACATACTGGCTCATGGATAAGCAACAGCTTTCCTAAGTACTTTCTAATCTCCTGCATGCTATCCAAGCCTACATTAATAATGTAGTGCAACATTAACAGCACATGAATTGCTACCATTCAATAGCATTTCAAAAGTAAGTTCTTGGGAGAAAAATATATCAGGTCAGATCCAACAGCCCAAGAGAGGCATCAGCTGCCCCAGCTGCATTGCTCTGGATTCAGTCTGTGGCAAGGCTGAAGACATATTTCCAGAAGACAAATGTACACAGAGCACATGTACATAAAACATATGTACATATGCACATAGCTGGTCACACATATGATGAACACACACAGAGCATTCACATGAACACAGACAACACCAATGGCCTCATCCTGCTTCCCTCTCTTGCTGAGCAGGTGAAGGTCCTCTAGTAAGATTCATATAGGGATGCATATAATTTGAACCCCTCCAGCAGCTGGGCTGAGATATTCAATCTGTCCAGTAGCTGTTCCTGGACTGTACTCCCCAGTTGCTGTCACCTGGATGTACAAGTCACAAAGGCCACAGCTGCACTGCAGCTGCTGGTAGACTGTCTCACTCACACACGAACACACACACACACACACAGAGACAAGCAGGTTTTACAATTGGATCCAAAGCCTAGAGTCTCTCTGGCAGCTGGACAAGGCTCCCCTGGTCCCCCAGCAGCCAACTCCCCTGTGCTCTCACCTATATAGAAACTCCCTCACCTGACTCCCAGGTCACATCACATACTCACTGGCTAGTCCAGCTTGACCTTCACTGTAGTGCTCACTCACACACTCACACATCTACACTCGCTCCATTTGCTGGAACTATGGACCCACATCCCTCCAAACCCAGGTCCCACTTCAGGGACTGACACTTGGTTTCACTCAGGTGGGTCTCCCCATTCACTGGCACTCAGGCACATAGGTCCTCCAACCCATGGTCCCAGCCCAACTGTTGGCACCCAGACCTCCCTCACTCCAGTTCCTAGCACCACGGACATACAGGCCACTATGACCCATCGTACCACTTCAGTTGCTACTGCTTACATCCACTCACTTCAGTCTTTCCAGTTACTGGCACTGCAAACACATGGGCCCTTTGACCTATGATCTGACTCCAGCTGCTGTACTCATGCCCCCATACATACCATGTGCACAAAATAGGCGCTTCTTAAACACTCTTATAAAAAGTAAGTTCTGTGCACTTCCAAGATATTCTACCCCTGCATCTCATAACATGTCTCATACCTCCAAGCAGCAACCCACCTCTGTCCTAAAGGTGCTCTGACATTGACTCATCATGATGGATTTCAGACCTGGTTACTGGGGCTGAGGTACTCCTGGAACTACCTTGGGAGGCAACCAAACAGGGTGTCCCTTTGTCTGAATCCTTGATTCAGGATCCTGCCTGCCATTGTGCCCTGTGCTCCTCTGGACTTGTAAAGATGAACCTGTGATGGGCTGATGGCTCCCGTGATGGGCATGGCAATAGCCTGTCAGGGTATTTTCTGGGTTTCTGTGCTCCTCTATGAGTGTGTAGATGAGATTTTATTACAAAGTTTAATATAAGTAATATTCAGGATGCAAGGAAAACATTTTAAAGGGCAAAATCCTGGAAATTAGTCATTAGAGTCCTCAGTTATTGTTATTGATCCTAATAATTTTTTTACCCAATAAATGTTTTAATGAAATAGTCCCTAAAATGGAACAACCATTGCCTTTTACAAAAAATGGTGATATAGAGGAGCACTTAATACTGAGTTAGTCTGAAACACCTTATTGTCTATAGAAGAGCTAGTCACTATTTATTGGATAGTCTGTGAAATCAGGAGTCATTTAATTTAATTTTAGTCAACTATGATGATAATCCAGGTCCATTTTATAATTATTAGGAATAAACAGGCATGTTTAAAGAGCACATCATCTTGTAATAAGCGTGAAATTTTGATGGGATGATTGTGTTTATAGAGCCCTGTCTCTTCACAAATGCTACTGCTGAGGGAACCTGGACAAGCAATTTAGCCTGGAAACTTCCCTTTTGGAGGCTAAAGATTAGGGAGTTTGTTCCCATCCCAAATGCTGCTCCGAGATGCATATTATGTAGGGGTTTCTTCAGTGGCAACTCCATAACTTCCTGAAAATACCTCTTCCAGTATGAGTGCCATCTAGTGACTCAGGTCTCAGTGCAGGTGGGAGGCAAATATATATCACTTTGGGGAAAAAATAATGGTTGTTTTTACACCTGATGGTATTTAGAGGTTGCAAAATAAAATAAAATAGGAGCTCTGCCTGAAGGAGGAAAACAATATGTGATTCTAATCAAATGATTTTCCATTAATGTTTTTGGAAATTTAATGTTTCAATTATTCCAGTGATTTACAGAAAAGACATACCTCACTAAAACATTAAGAAAATGGGGTTTTTTAAAAGCTATTTTTTAAAGCAAAACTTCCAAATCTTGCTTTCTGAAAATTCAGTTGGTTTCTTTTCTGCTTATTTATTATAATCATTAGCATTTTTACTCATGTTCTGCATCAATAGCTATAACTGTGGTACCCATTACATTTAGACTGTGCTTTTAGGGAACGCTTCTGAGATGTTATTGCTCTCAGCGAGTAAGTGTAGTGATGCACTTAATGCACAAAATTCAGCAGATTTCAATTAACTTTCTTTTTAACTTTATTGGCAAAACTGTGCTAAAAGTAAGTAATAAAATATTAAACTTATTTTCATGACTGAAGTCTGTAATTATGAATTTAAATACACCACAGGGCCAGTCCTATGATATAAAATGCTGCTACTTTTATTTATTTGTTTGTTTGTTTGTTTGTTTGTTTGTTTGTTTGAAATAGAGATATATTTTTAAATATTTAGACCCTCTAAAGTGGTTCCTTTAGAAAGAATTACCAGTAATTAAGGACAAAATTATGTGACACACAGATTGTTTTACTTTTTCAATGAATCTTTTAGTAAGTTGGTGAATTTAATCTATTTGGTAAATATTCAAATAGTTGGTGAATATTAAAAATTTCACACTTGCTTAAACATTTCATTAATGTCTTTCTTCTGGCAAAATATATCACAATCTGATCCTTTAATTAAAAATATGGGTTCAAATGAATGAACTATACCTATGTTAAGCCATCACCTTATACACTTCAGTTACCAATAACTGATGTAATTAAACTGGTGTGGGTTCATAGCAGTTAGGCAGGATTAGAATGAGATTTTTACCATTGTCACAAAGCAGCTACAAATAAGTTACAAAACTACAAAGATTGTATTTTTTTTTTCTGTCTCACAAAGCTCTAACTGTTTCCTTGTTACTAAATGAGGTAAGAATTTCATCTGACACAAACTGTAATTTCATTTTCAGCTCAAACCAAAAGGTTTTTAACCGTAGAAGCTATTCATAGAGAAAGAAATTAGTACTCTTTGTTGTCATAATAAAGAAAATTTTACAAAAAATATTTTCATATGCATTTTCCTTTAAGATTCATAATAGTTTATCGTTATTATTTGGCATCAAAGGCATGTTTCTTCAATATAAATATGTCTCTATATGAATTACAGATTTTTATTGTAAAGCTTAAATCATCTCAGCATTCATTCTGTAGCAAGAATCGTTTGTCCACATAACAAGTTCAATTGAAGAACAGATTTAGGGGGCAGAAACCTGTTAATATACCAACAAAATGAAAGACAAGTAGTGTTCAGTTGTTAAAAATGAGGAAAAATATATTGAGGATGAATTATTATGTGTTTAAGACATTCAGAGACATTCAAAATGCAACAGCACTTTGAAGAGGCCCCTTCAATCCACTGTGGACCTTGACAGTGTTTTCTTCTCAACTGAAAGGATTATTGCAGTGACATTTTACAGCCAAGAAGGAAGAACAGATACTGACTTCAATATTAATCTTACCTTAAAATGCCCTTATCAAATAAGTTTTTTGAATCCTTATGTAAGGATTCTTCCTTTGACTATGAATGGATCTTAGTGACTTGCTCATATCTTGGTATCTACATTGCAAATATCTAAAATTGTGTGACGAATTTAAAAGTTAGAGTGGGATTGATTTCCCTAAATGGAGGTGAAAGGTGACATTTGAGACTTTCAAAGCACCTTTGTGAGCCTGGGAGGCATCACAGAAGACCTACCTTCCTTGAGGGTCTTGGGTTCAGGCTGCTTGAGGTCAGGCAATATACCTTACACTGGAGTTAAAACACTTGTAGGTCTCTGTTTGGGCAATTGAACCTCATCCTTGTTATCTTTTCATATTCTATGATTTAAAATGGAACAAGCCGGAGTTATTTCTCATACATTTTTAAGGACCTATCTACATAATATATTTAAATTAACATGAGAGAATCTGAAGATGTTAATGTTGTAATAAAGAGAAAAAAAAAAATACTTGAGAAACTTTGCAAATAGTTTAATCAGTTCCTGAGTATTGTAAGCACTGAATGGCAAAATGTGATGAGTAAAGCTCAAGTTAAAATAGTTTAACTTAATGGATACTCTCATAGCAACAAGCTTTAAAGTGCTTTCTTTAGCTGATAGAAGATGTTACATTTTGTATTTTGCCAGAAGTTGTTTGAATGTACCAATAAAACCAGTCAAAATTATCCTTCAAGCTTTAAAACTCAGCTAACTGTTGACATATAACTAAGGACAAAATCTTGAGATGACTGATACACACAAACACACAAAAAAAGAACCTTTCCTCTTTCCTGTGTACTGCCTGTGAGAGAGAGCTCTGGAATTCTGCTAAGCAGAAACTACCCCAGACTCTGACACCTGATTTCTTATGGCCATATATTAAGGAAGAAAATGTTGACTATTTAGTGTTGCAGATTAAATTCAGTCTTAAATTAAAAGCAAGATTCTTTAAGGCAGAATTATGCAAGTATACGTAAACTGACAGAATAAAATCCTGATATACACTAAGACAAATAAAAACAGGGTGGTTATCTCACTGTAAAATATGTATAGATGCAAACTAAGAACTTCAAACTTAAAACTAAAATTCAGCTATTTCACTATCTTGTTCTATCTGCTCTTTAGAATCATATTTTCATCCAAACTCAGTTTGGGTTTTAAATATGAAATGAGTTAGTTTTAGTGTAAGGTTCATCTAGAGATAATTCGTATCTTCTGTACACAGGTAAGTGCATTTATGCAACCAAAAATAAGCATAGTAAAAGAGTGTAAAACTCCTGTTCCTTATTCTGCATGTTTGTTTCAAAATAACACGGGTTGCTTTGCTCTTCACTGCTCCATCGATGCACATGTATGTAGCACATGCTGGTTCTCCAAAGAGCACAGTCACATTGCTGTCATTTGTGCATGAGTGTGAAGGTAGGCTGCATGTACTGACTGATTGTATGCACTGCCCTGCACTGTGCATCTGGAGGAGTACTATCCATCACCACAGCTGTTGTTTTCCCAGTATCTGTCTGTGGATGTGTATGCCTCTAGACATGTGTGCACTTATATAAAGATTAAATGCAAAATAATTTCTAGACTTAAAGAATTTATTTTTATTTGCAGCTGTAATTCAAATCATAATTAAAGTCTGACACTAGGAAACAAATCCTTGTGTGTTATGAATTCATATTACTCATTCATGACCCTGAAAAAATTAGCAGCTTACCTGACTTGCTTGACTTGACCATAAGTCCTTTCAATGTCATTAATGCACTTAGCAATCAAACACCCAATCTTTCTTTAATTGAACTCTACTTGTTTTCTGGAGTAGATACAGATTCTGTACTTTGCTGAATACATTTCTAGGAATGAAAGGAAAGGCAAAATTAAAGGTGAGATCACCCTTCATGTCTCTATGTGGCATAATATTGTTTGATAAAAAATAAGACATATGATAGCATGAATGGGAATAAATTCCAAATATACTTGCTGATATTTGCTGATTTACAAGGCCTTATATTTTTCATTCTGGGCAACACAATTAAACATAGCTATATGTATGGACATGTCTAAACCAAGTTCCAACTGAAAATAGTTTTGTATATCTGCCCACACTCATTTATTCTGAGAACTAAAAGGGAGACCATCATTGTAAAGTCTGTTTCTTCTTTCCAGAGCTGGCTTAAGTTTTACATTTTCAGGAGACACACAGACAAAAATTTTAAAAAATAATATTTTTGATAAATAAATTAGTGTCCCAGACAGTCCCTCTGGCAGAACACTGAGGGCACTGACATCCCTGACTGGACTCCCCCAGGTTTTTCCTGAGCTGGACTTGGACTTGGACCCAGGACTCCATTTCAGGCCTCCAGGACTGTCAACCCCTGTCCCAGCAATGCCACAGCAGGGCCAGTCTCCAGCTCGCCACTGCCCTACCCTGCCTGCCACGGACCCCACAAAGATGGGCCCGCCACTGGGCCAACATCCCAGCCCAGCTTCAGCCCATCTCTGCCCCAGAGAGCTGCCCAATATCTGGGGCTGGAGCTGCCTTGGTTGCCTCCTGGTCTTCCCTGCACTCTGCCTGGGACAGTGGGACAGCCCTGGCTGCCACACCCAGCCCCACTGTCGCTGGGAAGCCCACTCTGCCCCCAAGTCCAAGGGAGACCCTGGTCTGTACTGTGCCCTGACACAATCATACATTGACATCTGCTTAAGGCAGTATTTCACAGTTCAAATACCTAAACGTATATCAGTAGAGTATAAAATGTTTATTATTATCAATTTACATTGTTCCCATATATGCCATGTAAGCTTTATGGGACAGATAAAAAGACATGGTCCATGAAATGAAGAATTCACCATCCAATTTTAGAGAATAGAGGGGAGGAGTAACCATATATGTCATATGACTGGAATGAGCCATCAGGAGAGGTGTCCAGTGGCAAAAAGAGGTAAGCTGGTATGGAGCAGAGAGCTGATATCAGAGGAAGGAACACAGAGTCAGACAGAAATATCTGACAGAGCCAGCAGGATAAGGGAAAGGGATAAAAAACAGGGATGCACATGTAGGCTAGGAAAATGACAATGTGAACCTCCTTCTGATAAAAAAATATACTGGCTAAAGCTCAATAGGAATAAAAATTTAATATATTTTACAGTTGTCACTGAAATCAAGCAAAAGATTCTTTGGATGTGAAGAATATTAATTGTATCACTCTGACTTCATAAATGTGCAAATTGAATGATGGAAAATAACAATTTCATTTCACCAGAGAATACATAGTGAGAACACACAAAGTTCTTTTCAGAAAAATCTTACTCTAGTGGCTCTTACTAAGCATCTACATAATGCCAGATTATTCATATCACATGTTAAATAGTTTTTGGCAGCTCATACTAGGCAGTATTATTAAGGAAATAACTGTTTTAAAAAATTGGCAGACTTGGTGTAAAAGTTAAACTAATCATAATACTGTGATGTGGGAATTATTTCAAGACTGGCAGAATTACATTTGTTTCATTAGCAGGAAATCATTTTAAAAGGCAAAAATACACAAGAAACATTTCTTGAGATAAACTAATCCAGAAACCAATTAGGTGTGTCAACAACTTCCTGTAAATGTGTAGTTTTATAGGCACTCCTTACTCAGCAACCTATAAGAATATGACAGGGATTAAACCAGTTGCATGATTTCCAGTTACTATTTCAATTTTCCAAACATTTTTTTTCTTTATGCAGACAGTCCCTTACCCTTGTTCAGGCTGTCTCTGATTTATTTTGAACATCATGTTAAAATCAAACTCAGTTCATGCTTCAAAATAGAAATCTAAGTTCTAATCCTATGGAAAAACCTATGGACTTGCTTATGTGGTAAGGGTAGTACATCTGTGCTCTATAGGTGGTACACAGTGCACAAGAAGGAGCAGAACTTATGTTTACAGCAATGGTTTAATACAAAGGAAAAACACTACCAAGAAATGATTAAAGTAGAAATGTTAAAGATAAGAAAGGCCTTTTCAGTCATCCAGTCTATCACTTTTTCAGTACTCATTTCCTGCTTTTGCCATTTCCTATAGATTTTTTCCAGTTTAGTTTTAACAGATTATTTATTATCCTTTCTCTTTCAGAGCTTTCTTTGGAAGATCATTTTCCAGTACAAGTGTAGGAAACCAATGGGACTAGCAAACATTGTGAACAAATAGTTCTAGCACCATGGCTAACTTGTAATCCCCTGGAACAAAGGACTGTTTGCTCAAGGATGTGGATAACGGCAGGAGACAAAACTCCATAAGGGAATAGGGAGTGGAGATCCACTGAGCCTTTCCAAGAAATATCTCAGACACTTGCAAGAACAGCAGACATAAAAGGGGAAGGCAGGTGCAAGAAAGTGGGAGAAAAAAGAAGGAAAAGAAGAAGAAAAAGAAAAAAACTTCTGGACAAGCACTCCTACAGACCAGAAAACTCCCTTGTTGGCTCGACTAATGTTGGAACCTGGACTGGTGATCTCTATCAAATCCTCTTTCCTATCATATCCTCTTTCTCTCTCTCTCTCTCTTCTCTCTCATTTTTTTGCTTTCTTCCAGTAAGCAATGCAAGGCCTACATCTCATACATGTGGCAAATATTAAGCATTTCTACTACCTAACCACTTATTGATGAGTCTAGTTGCAAAATAAAAGTCTCTGTTTGCCTGTGTCTCTGACCTCGTGTGTTGGGCACACCTTATTCAAACCAAGAGAATTGGCAAATCTGAATCACTTTTCTCTCTCTCCTGCTACAGGAAAACTTTACAGGCAGAAATCCAGGATTCTCCTCTTTCCTGCTGTGAGGAAACTTTGTGGCCAAGAATCCTGGACATGACAACAGGAAATCACATTCTTCTTGCGTCTTTCCCAGTATTAGCATTGGTGTTTCTGAATAGCTTTATTAATGTCTTTATTAATATCTTAAAAACCTTATATAAATATCTTAATACCCTTATCAATATCTTAATATCCTTATCAATATCTTAATAAAATACTAATCAGAGTATTCCTAATTACTTTCCAGACTATGACCACACCTATGTAGTCCAAATTTGCCTTAGGCCCCAGACTGGATAGTAGTCTTTTTTTGAAATTCAGGGCTGCTGTAGATGTTGAAACTAGTACATTCTTCCTCTTTTTGTTATGGGAATGTGTTGCAGTGGAATAACTTCTACGGTCTTCTTGTGAAGGGGACTTGAAGTTGACCATTCACATCTGCTCTAAATGAAACTTTCTGGACTTCACATTTTTCCGTTCCTCATATGTTAACTACCACATTACTGTTACAACATTTATGTCAGCCTGCCCAGAGCTGTAAATGGAGAGCAGTTCCCTCTGGCACCAGTGCTGCATCAAAAGACCTTCAGCATCTGTTTTCCCCCACAGGGCCCAGCAGACGGAAGTCACAGTGCTTACCAAGTCTAGTGACGCTGAGCAGCATGGAGAACTCTACTCGATGTTAAGAGGGTCCAGATTATATGTTTTACCAACATTTTCTGCTATGTGTGAGGGAACTTTATTGTGTCTTTTGACTATATTTCATGGTTTCTGTGTTCCTGATGATAATTTGTCCTGACGACGGGGATTCAGTCCAGTACAATCCTTACATGTGGGCCTGATCACCCACAGTCTGAATCATGAACCCTGGTGATTTCCAGCAGAAGATATTAAGTCCTTTAAAGGATATAAAAGAATATTTCAATGCTTTCCCTTTTGGCCATCTGATTTCTACTAAAGTCAAGAAAATGTAATGTTGGTTTTATAGGTAAAGACCACACTACATGTTTGCAAGAGTAGTCCTGTCCTTCTCTATTATTACATATTTCATATAAGGTATTTATCTGACTCCTGTCATTTTAAACATGGTATGTTGGGTGTCCCTGCCCAGGTGTTGGCAGTGGAGGACTGTAGGGGTGGCCTCTGTGAGGAGAGGCCAGTCACTGCCCCATGCAAGACCTGGCTAGTCCCAATCAGCTCAGGTGAACCCAGAGCAGGGCACCGCTAAACTCCTCAGTGATGTTGGTGGTGCCTCTGTGACAACATAATTAAGAAAGTGAAAAACACTCCGTATGCAGTGAGGAGAGAGGAAAAAAAAATGTCAAATAAACCCCAAAACAACCCAACCCTACTAGCACCAAGTTCAGTACGAGAGAAGGGGCAGGAGGTGTTCCAGGTCTCAAATTCCTGTCTGTGCTTCAGGGTATGTATGTTCCACAGCAGCCCATGGAGGATCCTGTGCTGCAACAAGATGGATATGTCCTGAAGGAAGCTGCAGCCCATTGAAAGCCCATGACAGAGGAGAGGAAAATTATTAAAAGGAAGAACTGGCAGACATGAACTATTATGAACCCACCATTCCCCATCACCCTGCATCACTTGGTGGACAGGAAGAGGTAGAGAAGTTGGGAATGAAGAAGTGAAGTTGAGACTGGGAAAAAGAGGATAAATGGGGGAAGGTGTTTTGGGTTTTGTCTTTGTTTCTCACCATACTACTCTATTTTTAATTGGCAACTAATTCAATTAATTTTCCCCAAGTTGAGTCTGTTTTGTCCATGATGGTAAGCAATCTCCCTGTCTTTCTCTTGATGCACGAGTTATTAACTTTATTTTCTCCTGCTGTCCTGTTAAGGAGGGAGAACGAGTGGGTGGATGGGTGGGCATCTGACAGCCAACAGGGTCAACCCACCACATATTGTATCATGCTTTCATCGTTTGCTTTCTTTCTAAATTTTCTCATTTTCTTTCCTGTAATAATTTATTTTTATTATTGTTTTAATTTTAATATTTTAAAATAAATTCAAGTTATACTTACCACTAACATGTTATTTTAGAATTATTGTATATGGGGTAATGTTTTTATATGCAAAATAAATGAAGATTTAATGAAATTTTATTTTAAAAATAAATATCTCTGCTTATTTCATCAAAAGTCAGTATCTTCTTAATATTAATTAATGAATAATTGAATATATCATTGCACCATCAATAGGTCTAAATAATCATATGAAATGTGTAACTTTCTCTGCTTTGCTCAGATCTGCTACATTGGAAAATCAGTGTGGTTTTGATGCACAGATCACTGATAACATTCATGATCAACATGTAATTTAATGTCTATAGCTAAGGGATTTGAAAATGTTCTGTTAATGATTTTAAGTTGCCTATAACACAGTTTCGATAGTGTTTCAGGACAAGCATTGTCCCTGTGATATCTGGTTTATGCTTCTGTTTTTCATGGTCAAATCAGACCAGATAAGTTCCTTTAGTTCAAGGTTCAATTCACAGTATTGAGCAATATTCACAGCACAAATGCTCATGCACACTATCTTCATTTGGAAGGTATTTCCTATTTGATAATCAATAACAATATCAATAAGAAGTTTATAGTATGACTTGAGAGTTACAGCAAAAAAGAGAAAAAATATATATGGAGACAGACTATGTACAGAAACACTGACTACTTCAAGTAATTGGAAGTAATATGGGTTCTGTTTTGTAGTGTGTGCTGCCTTTCATATACATATTTAATATTCAAAATTTTTCATAGGGAACCAATCTTACAAATATTTCCCAAATCCATGAAGTACTACTTAGATAATAGATTGTATGCCTCTTTTGAAAACAAGATCCCTTAGGAAAAAAGTCCAATTTTAGTATAAACTAAAGGGCGGGGGGGGGGGAATTGATCTGCTGTCTGTTGTCTTCAGTTCAGCAAAGCTAAAACTGCTTGTTCTTTCTTCTAATTGGAAATTCTGTGCTTTGTGATTCTCTGACTTGCATGTTTGTTCCTGTCAGGTCACAAGAAATCAAACTTCCAGACTTTCAGCTGAATAACATCCTTTCCCAACTCAGAATGTGGCTAATATTCTTGAAGGTGTCTCACAAATGCTAAACTGTTAAGGATCCTTAGCATCCTTGCCAAAATACAATAAATTATTATTGGCCAAATACTTAATATTACCAAGATTAACATATATAGAAGAGACAATATGGCTCCCACATGTGTACATCTATAAACTGTCATTTTTTAAAAGAGCTTTCAGAAATTTGTTAATTTCTGTTAAAACCATAACTTTTTATGGGCTGTTCCAAACTGTATTATTCTCAGCAGAACATCTAATAGCTCTTAACATACAACAGTGGGGCTATACAGATCTATATCCAGTAAGAGAAGATAAAACCCAAGCCTTAGATAAACCTCCTGAAGGATTCTGAAAAGGTCTAGCTGCTAATGTAAGCCTCTCCCAAGGAATCAACCACATAAACTACAATAGGTACAGTGGGATCGACTGCACACTCAGCAAATTCGCAGACAACACCGAGCTGAGTGGTCTGGTTGACATACCTGAGGGATGGGATGCTATCCAGAGAGACCTGGACAAACTCAAGAAGTGGGCCCGTGTGAGCTTAATGAAGTTCAACAAGGCCGAGTGCAAAGTCCTGCACCTGCATTGTTGCAATCCCCAGTATCAATACAGGCTGAGGGATGATGGGATTGAGAGCAGCGCTGCGGAGGAGGACTTGGGGGTACTGGTGGATGAAAAGCTGAACATAACATGGCAATGTATGCTCACAGCCAAAAAGGCCAACTGTATCCTGGGCTGCATCAAAAGAAGCGTGACCAGCAGGTTGAGGGAGATGATTCTGCCCCTCTACTCCTCTCTGGTGTGCTGGTGATACCCCACCTGCAGTACTGTGTCCAGGTCTGGAGAGCTCAGTACAAGAAAGACGTGGATCTGTTGGAGCATGTCCAGAGGAGGGCCACAAAAATGATCAGAGGGATGGAACATCTCTTCTATGAGGACAGGCTGAGAGAATTGACATTGTTTACTCTGGAGAAGAGAAGGTCTGGGGAGACATAATTGGAGCCTTTCAATACTAAAAGGGGGCTTATAAAAAAGATGGGGACAGATTTTTTAATAAGGCCTTCAGTGATAGGACTAGGATTAATGTTTTTAAACTAAAAGAGCAGAGATTTAGGCTAGATAAAAAGAATATTTTTTTTATTATGAGGATGGTGAAATACTGGGACAGGTCACCCAGAGATGTGTTAGATTCCATGGGAACACTTCCCATCCCTGGAAACATTCAAGGTCAGGTTGAATGGGGCTCTGAGCAACCTAGTGTAGTTGAAGCTGTCCCTGCTTATTGTAGGAGGGTTGTACTAGATGACCTTTAAAATCTCCTTCCAACCCAAACCATTCTATGATTCTGTGAAGCTAGGAGTGCTCAACGTTATTTCCAAATCAATTATTTTCTATAGTGCAACACTCTCTGAGTGGCACAATACTTAAGACAAATATAATAGCTCTTTTATACAGTTCATTACAAGCAGTAATTAATACCAAGTTTAACACCTGTATATCAATTAAATTTGTGCATATGCACTGCAGAGTGATAATATGTCATTTTACTGATCATTGTGTAATGGCAATAGCAAAAGAATTTTTGAGTACTTCTACCTTTTAAGTATTTCCTTGCAAAAGTGACATTCTGTCTGTACAATTTTTAGGGACAGAATTTTTTTCCCATTTCAACAGAAGCAATTAAAATGGTATGAACTCCTAAAGTGTATGGTATGTAGGTATACAAAAATAAAGTATCTTCTTTCTGTAGTGTGAGCAATTAAGTGTTTTTCTTTAAAAAGAGGTGCTGAAACACATACAATTTTAGAGCCATGTTCTAGGTCTCAGGAAAGGCAATGAACTACAGTGGAATTGCTGACAAACAGTTATACTGGTCCTAACAGTATTAGTATAATAACTAGACATATTTTTCTTTAAAAAGCTTTGCAGCTTATATTGAATTTTGAGAAGCTTTTGTTTTTCTCTATAGTATTTCCAAGAAAAATTAAAGTGGACATATTAAATACATAAATATCTTCCATTAAAGAGCTTAATACTATTCATTCATGAACAATTCTGTTGATTTATGATGTAGTATAATGCGAGGAGCTTATATTCTACTGATAGATTCAGATAAGGAAAATAGGAGGTTGAAGTATTTTTACTGTGTATCATGAAAATGTACATAAGCTTCATGAGCAGAAAATAAATATTTTCTCAGTTGCAACATGAAGAAGGAAGGATGGGACCCCAAAATTATATGTAACATTCACTAATACATTTGAGGGTCCTTCCTTACTTTTTTAAAGAGCTGATATTTTGACTGTGCCCCTGTATTTTATTTTCTATGGAAGCAGACTCTTGAATAGCCTCATTCTGAACTTATAAAACCATGCTAGGAAATGGAACCACCCTGTATACTACCCACCAACCTCTAGGGTGTCAAAGTAGGTTATATGATGCCACTGTTATATTCTGTCTGAGGGATTTTAATAAGGGGCAGCTACATTCTGAATTAGTTTTGGCTCCTCAACAGTCTTATAGAGATCGCAGAAATGCAATTTCAGGTGAAAAAAGGCATGGTGAGATGTATCAGAATTCATATATGAAATAAAAATCTACATTGCTTTTGCCAGAGGAAGATGGAAAAAAGCAAAAAAGCAATCTGAGCTGAAACTGCCACAGCCTAAGAGCAGCTGAAGGTCTAATAATACATCCCTACAGGAGAACACCCTATAGAAGTGTTCATGCAGAGGGCATGGTGGCCCTCAAATCCTCATTTTTTACCTTCCAACATACTAATAGCAATGCTAGCTCATTGAAAGCCAACTAAGAAGCTAAAAGGAGGAGGCACAAATGTAAATCAAGGAATTCGGATCACTGGCTCAAAAGTTAGCTGTGTCAAATCTCATTTTACATAATAAGCTAAAGGGAGTCAAAGATGTACACTGTACTGATCATTCAATGCAGAGTCATTCACTCTTCTGCACTACCTTTAACATTCCAATTACTAATTATTATCAGGACTACAAATATTTATGTATTTCTAGTTTTGCTTATTCTAACTTCAACCTTGGGCTGTTTTGCTAAGATTAAACCCATAATTTACAATAAGGTGTCTCCTTGCTATATATGTAATAGTTGCTTAGGTTACTGCATAAACTTCTGTTCAATAAAATAAATGGATTAATTCCTTGTATTTGTATTAGAAAGAATGTTTCCACAACCCAAATGCTTGATATTGCAGTTTTCTGTATCTACAACAGTATAAAAATCTTGCCAAATATGGGCATCAGAACCAGATTGTTCCAGTGTATTCTCGCACAAGAATTGTTTTCTCTATAATATTTTTTTAGCTACTTTAAGAAGGAGATGTGAAAAGTTTTCCTAGACCATCTATTTTTACTGAATTTGATATCAATAGTAGAAAGGATAAATTACTTACAGGGTACCAGGTAGCTTCTGTCTGCTACTTTTTGAATTATTATAAGATTGCTTATGTCATGCTTATTTCTGAGAGAAAAATAGGGTTGTCCTTGCATGGCAACACGAACAACTTACCCCTTGGAATTTTGTTTTGAACTAAAATAGGTTACAGAAAAAGAAGATTTCAGTTCAGATTTTGTCATGAGAGAGGTTTTTAGGATGCTAAAATCATATTCAATGCATTTGTGTTGCCATAAATTGTAACTACAGTTGCATAAGCTTACATTCAATTCTATCTTATTTCTTTTTCCTTTTTTCTTATTCTATATTCTAAATGCTATTCATCAAAATAAAGGTTTCAGAAAAAGCTTACTAAAAAATTTATCAAAATATAATGCACATTTTGGAAAAGAGATGGAGTACACATCCCTCAAGGAGGAGCATTCATTAGTAATTTAAAAAATTAAAGGCAGAATTTCCAATCTCTTTCAAACATATGAAACAAAGATCATAAAAGCAAACGTATGCATATGAAGTCTCTCCTTTTAAAAAATTACTCAAATTTTGAGTGTTTGCAAAAAATACAAGACATTACATATTATACGGTACAAAATTTACCTTTTTTAAAGAAATCTTTTTACTTCATTAAAGCAAAAACAATTATTGTCAAAATGCAAAGTTAGTTTACAGGAGAAAAATATTGATTTTTAAAATAGCAGTAAATATGACAAATCATTAATCTAATGAACTCTCTTACCATACCTCTCCAACAGTTCTGTCAACATCACATACTCCTTTTAAAGTTAAATTGAAGTTGTCCAGACAAGCTATTTTTGGAGTTAAAATATAGCATAAATTCTCAAATTCACCCTTATTTTTATCTATACCTAAAGGTATCATTTATCCATTGCCTAGCCATTTAATGATGGTTTCTCGTAAGTAAGATCTAATGAGAAAACACCCAGCAACAAATTTGACGTGGTACTCTTCTCCTAAACCTCATGAGCAAACTGCCTGCAGGCATCTGACAATAAAACTTCTGCAGTGTTTTTCACCCTGATGGATCAGAAATGTAAAGCAGAGGATGATTTAAATAACAGAAAGATTTATCAGCAAGGAAAGTGCTATGATGTTTCTCTTACTGGTTTTGTTTTGTTTTGTTTTGTTTTGTTTTTTAATTAAGATAAATATATGATTCAGTTACATGCTAGATGCATGAGTTAAGAAAGATACTGTAAGGAAGTCAAAGGAGAAGAGGAGGAAAAAGAAGAAAGATGTTTAAGTTCAGAAGGATCAGTGTGAAGTGAAGTTATTGTATTAGGGATGGTGATCAGGGCCAATATCCATTGTATTCTTAAAGGTATAAAGTTATCGTCTTTGACTACAAGGCAAATGTAGTAGAAAGTATTGAAAATAATTATTTAAATAGAGAAGAAGACATTTTTAATAAGCATAGTTCCAGATAATTCAGTGACTGTTCTAATATAGACCAGTGAAAATATTACCCTCTAATCTCATTTGGAATTTTAAGAAAGAAAAGAAAAAAGAAGAACAAAAATGCACAAGAAAGAAGAATATAAAAACACAGAATTGTTAGTCTGGTCCAGTTTTCAAGGACTATTTAATTGTTGATACAGTCTATCACTGAATTTTATATAATTACAAGATAGGAGTTTTGATTTAAGGAAAAGGAAATATAAAAACTGTACAGCTGCTAAAACTGAATAGAGATACACTGAAAAATAGTTTGCAATTCTAGTGCAAAACAAGAACTGAAATTATTTTATTTTTCTTTAATATATTTTAGGTTTCAATAGGAGAATCATATAAATGTATGAGCTACAGGCTGTTTTACTCTTTTGAAATATAACACTGATTATAAATAATGGAAAATCTCATAGCTGTAGCTTGCAACATTCTTCAAAAATGAATGTAAAGGTATCGAACACCACTGCACCTTGCTAATAAGTCATGCAGACTCGAAGGGTAACTGTAAGTATAGAATCCAAGCTCTTTGCCTGAATATTAAATACTTGTTAAACAGACATTTACAGACAAAGGAAATTCAGCATGTGAATTACCAAGCATTATATTAATATTCAATTGGTGAGCAGCTATGTAAAAAGAAAGACCTGCTGGAGGCTTAAAATGTTAAGAGCACGTCTCCATTTACTGTAACTGCATACTAAAACCACTGCTTTGTCATACATTAGAAAGAAAATTTCAAGAGCCATTATAATGTAGGAAAAGTCCAAATGCAAGATACTTGTTTGGAGTTCTTAGAATTAATTGAAGTCATAAGCATACTAAAGGAAGGAAAAAAAAATTCTTTGTCTACATGAATCTATAATACTTTGTTTCTTAAAATTGTATCTCTCCTAGGCTTTTGTATTAATCAGTACTTGAAAGGAATTCTGTTAGAGATGTGTGAATCGTTCTGGTTAAACTAAAAGCTGATTCAAACCTTTGCCATCACTTGTGCTTTTTGAACCATACTTAGTAACATTCACATATGTTTGGCTTCAAATTTATTCTTATTCTAGCTAGAGAAAACAGAAGGAAATTATAGTTTTCCTACTATGCTGAGTCCATTCAGGTAAATTTACTGAGATCGTATGATCTCAGAAGATGCTCAGGGCAACTACCTGAGCTGATTTCAGACATATACTATGAAACTAATTCTTTATTTTATGTAGGCAATCAGTCTGGGGACAGGGACAACAGGAAAGGGAAATCACATAGTCTGTTATTTAATGTATGATGTGTGTATGATGACCAATATCAGGAAAACTGGATATTGGATGTGAATAGGACCTAATTCTCCATCCCCTTAAAGGCAAGGGAGGCTTCTGTTAGAAGCACTACATTCCTCATCCCTGCTGTGTTCTCACAGAGGAGAAAGTATGGAGGGGAGTTTGTCCTGTACAAAGCAGTATCTCAGAGTTAATACACTGCAACCTCTGTCACTGACTACCTATTACAGCAAAGAGCATCACAGCACTACAGACTGCAAAGAAATGTCTTGGAAACTGCAGTGTTTCATGGTGTATGGCTGAAGTTAGCTCAAGCAATTGCATCTTCTGTGATTTTATGGTGTGGCACTACTGATCATCATCTGTGCAGAGGGTTAGGCCACCATGCATGCAGTCTGGCCCTCTTCAAAATTTTTGAAGGAATCAAGCTTGAAAATGGTATCCTGTGCTCCACCAAGATGATACCTGGAGCATATTCCTCTCCCTCCCATCAGAAACAATTTCAGGAATAACATTTTGTAGTGTCTTTCCTCAGCATTCCCAAGATTTTGGGCAGGACGTTTCATTCACCATCTGCTATATATGGGCTCCTGCAAGAGAGGGAATGAAAGAAAATTTGTAATTCAACAAGTATTATGGCAACTACTACTGTATCTCTGAATGACAGGCTTCTACAAAGAGTAAATTATACTCTTTCTAAATAATGTAGCCATAAGATTTCTGTAGTGAATAGTGTATAAGAGTATGCGTGCCACAAACAGATGATTCGTAGTTTTAAGACTTGTGCCAGGCAACATCTCCTGCTCCTCTCATTTCCCCTCTTCTTTCCCACTTTCTGCTGTTGGGATGTGAGACAGTAAGAAAGGGAAGATTCAGAGGATTGCCTCAGATATCTTCAATACAATAAAGTTGGCAGAGAATTGGCTTATGTTAGAAGCTGATTTCCCAGTGATAATCAGGTTTCAGGACAGTCCAGGCTCCCAAGTATGACAGTGCCTGCCTTGGACATGAAGATGAGAGATTGGAGTGCTGCCTCGGATGTGAAGATGATTAACAGGCTGAGAGAGTTGGGACTCTTCAGCCTGGAAAAAAGAAGGCTTAGGGGAGATCTTATAGTGGCCTTCCAATACCTGAAGGGGCCTACAAGAAAGCTGGGGAGGGACTTTTTACAAGGGCAAGTAGTGATAGATCAAGGGGTAATGTCTTTAAACTGGAAGAGTGTAGGTTTAGATTAGACATTAGGAAGAAATTATTTACTGTGGTGGTGGTCAGACACTGGAACAGGTTGCCCAAAGAAGTTGTGAATGCTCCCTCCCTGGAAGTGTTCAAAGTCAGGTTGGTTGAGACTTTGAGCAACCTGGTCTAGTGGAAGGTGTCCTTGCTCATGGCAGGGGGGTTGGAACTTAGTGATCTTTAAGGTCCTTTCCAACCCAAACCATTCTACGATTCTATGAGAGACAAGTTAAAAATAGATGTGACTTTCTTAGCCTGCTGAGCCTACTGCAAGGCGTTAAAGATGATGGGAATATCATGGTCTCACAAACAGCTACTTACCCTATTCACCAACAGTATTTTGAATACTGAATAAACTAGACAAAAAAAACAGGCATATAACTAGGTAATATCTGAGATGACAGCGAAGAAGAATAAAGGACATAGTCATACAATGGAAATTTCTGCTCATTTTTTCTTGAAACCCTGAAATTGAAAAAGAGATTCCAAAACAACTCAAGACATTGTGGACCTCCTTTCCCCATCTCATATGTGTTAAGGCACTGATCTATTATGTGACCTTCGTAAGAGATACTAGCAGCTGCAACAGGTGGCACTTCCAAGCTGTGAGTGTAAAAGGTAGCACAAGGGATTTGTTGAATGGAAGCACTTCTTTCAAGCTTGCCATTGTGTTGTAAGGTGTGCCTGATTTTCACGGATGTAAATAACTGAAGTTCTTCTACTTATAGGAAGGAACAGATTGGGATACAGTATGTCACTGTATCCTGCAACAATTTAAAGCAGTGCTTGCTGATCACTTTGTTTCTGAGGACTTCATTACCCAAGAGCACACAAGAAAGTACATCCCTTCTGATGTCAATAGGATGCAACTGTGAACTGGGAGGCATATCCAAATTTCAAATCTATTCAAATATTAAGTAATGCTTTAATGAATTTATCTGCTACCTAGAAAACAGAATGGAAAAGCCTGAACAAAAACAACATTTTGTTTCTTCTGATGTAGAGTGTATCTTTCTCTGTAATCCAATTTTAAAAGAAGCATACAGTTGTACTGCCTCAGGAAGCGCCAAGAAAATATTATTCCACCACAAAAGTGTGATTTCCTCCTTGTTCTCTCATTACTCCCAGAGGTTAGCAATTTGCTACCATCTCTGATCAATGTCAAATGCTGTCTCGGCAACGCTGAACACTGCATGGGACTTTGAGGGAAGGAAAAGGGGAAAATCATGGTTCCAGTTTCCTCCTGGATGCAGTGATTAAGCAAGTTCTAACTTTGCTTTGTCTATATTAGTTGTTACAGCAAAGAAGCTAGGAAGACAGTTTGAGATGTTATATCTCAACACAAAAAAGAGTAATAGACTGAGACCTAGAATTGTTACCAATTTTTACACACTGAATTAATAATTTTATACACATGTGACATAAAGCACATCCCACAGAATCCTTAATTCATATTGCTTCTAGCTTAATTTGAACTTCTCTAGTTTGCCAAAACTTCTGCTTGTAATCACTTACTCTTGTTTGAGGACTATGATTACTTTTCTTTTATTTTTATTTTCTCCTGTAGCAGATGTGTGACTTGATCATTTTTTGAAGTAACATTTTAAATATCTGTTAGATGTGGTATATAACTATATTTTAATTTAATTTATGATTAGACTTTATGGCTAAATTCTATGGTGATTTCTTTTTATAATGAGAGACCAGAAAGAGAGACCAAGAATTTAAATTAAAAATGTAAAGTAACTTTAAATACAGAAAAGTTATTACAAGGTAATATTTTATTGAATTTCTTTAGAAAAATAATATGTTAAATGAGCTGACACTTTTAGTATTGACTCAATGACATGTTATCAGAATACATTGTAGGACACATTTCTACTTTTGAAACATAAAAATTATTTTAATTCATAGAATGGTATTTTCATTACTGAGATGCTAGTAGATGCTAATAAAGCTTTCTATCAGCCAGTACCCACTCTGTTATCTTATTCTATATTGCTTATCTTGATAGAGTCAAATAATGCTTTTTCTTGAAAGATGCTCAACAAATTCATACCTGGAATAACCGTTCAGAAGTAAGTGGAACTGCTTCAGGGATTAGTTTGCTTATTGTATCTAATAATTTCTGAACTTAAAGCATAGATATTATCTGAGATGTTATATCTCAAAGTTATAAAATTGACACTGTGGGTGCCAATATTTATTGCCTCACAATGATTCCTAGAACCAACCTGTTCAGATTACTATAAGTATCAGTCTAGATTCTGAGCTTTGGTTAAGTTGAATTCAGTGCACATTGAAATAAATAAATAAAGGGAGACACAGAGAGAGGGAGGGAGGGAGAGAGGTAGGGAGAGAGGGAGAAGGAGAGAGGGAGGGATGGATGGAAAATGGAATTAAGACATTTTAGTGATCTTGCAGTCCTGAACGTACTGAGTCAAAAATCTAATAAATTCTTCACAGAACACTTGAAGAATGTCAGACAACCAGCCTCAGAAAATAAGGCACAGGTGACCAAAAGGGAGTGAAGCACAGATCACAAGCAAAGTCTAAGACCTGGCCTGTGCAAAGCAGTAGATCTATCTGACACCTTATAAAAATCTGTCTGATGAGTGTAAACTGGAGTCTGAAAGTCAAATTGAATTTTATTCAATGCATCTCCTGACAACAAATACTCCAATAAGAACTTAGTCATGAGTCCTGATGATTATATGACCAGAATAGAATACAATTCACTTTTTTACATGTATATTGATGCCACAGTACTGACACAGCAAAAAGGACGGTGATTCAGTGTTGATCATTAAGCTGGCAGATATAAAGCTGAATGCACAAGAGGATGAGACCATAGAGGAGTCATGTTGTTTTTCCAGTCAGCTTAGTTAGTCCGCTTTCCTCTTAAATATGTTATGTAGGAAGAGATCCAAAGTGTTACCACACTGTTTCAAAAATTGTGACATCTAAAAAGTCCTCTTTTACAAAAAGTATACAAAATCATTAGACTGTTCTAAGGGTATTATACAAAACAGGGCTCTGCTTTAGACCTCAGAAATGCTTCAGTGGGCTAGTGCTGTCGATTTATAGTCCAGGCTTTAGTGGCAAGTGATTAAACCTTGACAAAATATCCTTCTTCTAAAACAGCACTGCATGGAAACTTATTATTCTTTATGATTAATGCAGTGAAGTGTGTGCTGTAAGATGCCAGATTCAGTTGTATGCATTCAGAGAACTATCATTACTGTAATATATTAAAAGGTCTAAACTATGACTGAATAATGGCTGGGAGTTACAGAGGAAAGGAGTTCTTGGAAGTCTTTTATACAAAGAGAACTAAATGCTGACTGTGAAAGATGTTCCTTTGAGCTATACTAAACAGGTCTACGCATCACAGTACATTGCACAGAACTTTCACAGAAAAACAGCTTTGACAGAAAACTTCAGAGGAATCCAGTTTCCTTTTTCTTTGCAGCCGTTATGTCAGAGAGTTATCAGCTTAAAAACCTTTCAGGTGCTACAAAATTATGTAATACCAATAATTAAAGAACATTTGGAGATTTTATTTTAGTGCACTTGATGTTCCTATACTATCAACAGTCTAAGTGAACCCATCAGCCTCAAAACAAAATTGTTTAAAATAAGGCATTATAAATAATAATAATGTTTTTTAAGTTATCTGATATGGGTCAGGGTATTTAAATCCCCAAATGGCCAAAGGGATATTCCAGGCCACATAATGTCCTGATTGGCAATAAAAAAAAAGTGGAGGAGAGAGTCTTTTAAGCTAGATCTTGTTCAGAGACTAGCTGAACGTGTCTGCTCATGGGAGGTAGACAGTTATCGCCTTTGCATCACTTCTTTCCTTCACTCATTAAACTGTCTCCATCTCAACCCATGAGTTTTCTTGCTTTTGATCTTCCTATTCACTCCACAGTCTGGTAGTGGGGGAGAGTGAGTGAGTGGCTGTGTGAGTTCTTAGCTGTTGCCCAGGGTCAACCTACTACAACTCTTTAAATGTTTGTCAGTGTTGCAGGCAGGTGTGTGGACTGCTGACCTGACCCTGGGCTGAGGTTACACTGATTGAACAGGATGTGAGAAACTACAGGACATGACATGAGAAATGGCTGCACATGACAAATAGCAGGCTAAGATGCTGGGGTTTACAGAGAGTACCACAAAGGGCAGCTGTATCTCAGGGGTGTGTACAGAGAGTGAGTGGAGCCTCACAGACTGCTGCAGGGGGAGCTCTGGGTCCTCTTGGGAGTGTGTTTGGCCAAGGCCAACACTGCTGGGATAACTGTGTCACTAATGCTGTGCAGCACTGTCACTCATGTAGTGATAACAAAAATACCAAATTGTGCTATAGATGTAACAATGCCAATGCCAGGACTGAAGTTGAAAAAATAAATAAGGCCATGGGTTTTTTTTTTTGTTGTTTTTTGTTTTTGTTTTTTTTTTTAACTGAGGGGACAAGGATGGTAAAAAGAAGGTCAAGAATGAGAAAAAGTTATAGCAATGTATGTAAATAATTTCATTGGTGCTGTCTAGGTGTACTTGGCCAGGCAGCCCTGTATTTGACTGACTAAACCCTTACAGACGGAAGATGACTTACAGAATAAACCCCTACAAGAGAAGAAGACTCAGTAGAGATGGGCAAGGGACATGTGATCATGAAGCTCGGAGAATAATGCAGAGAAGCTTATCTCAGCACAACTATAAACAGCTATCAACAGTTAGGTGTTTCGGCTGGTGGTGTAAATGTTTCTCTCATTAAAATGAGTTCATTAGAAGAGTGCGAAGTGTGGTGTCCCCTCACCAATATTATGGGAAAAACTCCAGGTCCCCTGATTGCAAAATCAAATCAGACACCTGTGTTATGATCAGAACAGGTTTGTTGTTCTGCTCCAGGCTGTGCTGGTCAAGCCAGGGCTGCTCGCCAGGGACCTCCAAACAGCCCCAATCACATGCTTTACTTTTTTGTTTTTGCTTCTTTTTTTCTTTTTTTTTTTTCTTTTTTTTTCTTTTTTTTTTTTTTTTTTTTTCCCCTGTTTCCTCCTGCTGGATAAATAATTCTCATCCATTAAACTTTTTATCCATTTACTCCAGTTTTACTGATTTTATATCCTTGCTTTTTATTTTTGGCCTTACACATCAACCCCTTGATGAACCAGCAGCAGATGTTTCACTATTTTTTAACAGCTTTTGCTTAGATACATAACTCCCCTCCCATAACTTCTGTAGTTTCTGCCTTTCTTGTCTTAGTAGCTTAGGCCCAGGACAGATGGTCAGATACTTTTCCCCTTACATTTTCTGCAAGATCCAAGAATTTCTCATCTTGCTACCCTGTTAGTCTGGCCATGGGACAGGACATCCATACCTTAAAAAAGACTAAGGAGGTTTGCAAGCTTAAAAGAAAATTTACAAATAGAAGCTAGAACAAATAATGCTTTCTAAATAGGGAACTTACACTGAAACTTAGTAAGACAAAACAGAAGTAAATAATTCTCTCACTGCCCATTTTGCCCTTTCAGGTTTCCAGAATTGTCAGTAGGCTTGTCTGCATCTTCTTCACGTCACTGTTTGTAAACTCCTCTTTCCTCAGTGTGTCTTATACTTCAGAAGTAACATCTCACTTCCTCCAAAGGGTACATGTGATTTAGTTTTCACATAATTTAACAAAACTGAGACTGATAAATGAAACTCCCTTGATTATCACAGTCTATTGCATATACTTACTATTTTTCTATTCTAGCCATGGCTACTGTCAAATGAAGTATACAAATGTGCCCAATATTTTTTGTTTACTACATTATATATTTCATCCATACCTTAGTGATGACCACCTTCATTAGTGATTTCCTGTCTTTTAGTATTTGCCTATAAACTCCCACATACACTAGGGATGTATTTATCAGCATAAATAGGAGGGATAGAAAAAATAAATAATCTTTAAATATTAGTTGTACCTAACTAGACATTAAATAATAAAATACTTTAAACATAATTAAATAATATTTGCAAGATGTCTTTACAAGACACTATTAAAAATGTTTATTAAAATTAAGCAAAGCAGTATGAATACAGGAGAAATTTTACTTTCTATATGTTTCATAGGCAATTATTGTATTTTTGGTGAAAGGCATTAAACTAAATTCTGCACTCACTATTATAAAAGTCAAGTAATTTCAGAAATTTTTAGTAAGACATCTACAAATCATGTTCATATATGGGCTTAGTCAAGTTCCAGACTTAATTAGTGAAAAAATAAAAATTAAAAAAATATAGCATACATTACCTAAATACTAAGTACAATATCTAAATCTCATTAATAAATATCTAATATCTCCTTAAAGTCTGATACTGATTTTCCCAGGATATTATTGAGCTTTATTTATAAAGACCCAAATAAAATTCTCATCTCTGGATCTGAAAACTAGCTGTTAGACACTGCATAATTGGTTATGAAGTCTGAAAATTAGATTCTCCTATCACAACATGTTGATCTAGTAAATATGGAGACAGACTTATTTCTACTGCTTACTAATACTAAAGACACATTTTTTGTGGCATAGTGCTGATAGCAGAAAGGCAATAATGCACGGTAAAGAAAAACTTTCATTTCTTCCAAACCCACAGTTTTTTGTACCACAAAATGTGAACAGTATAATTTACCTCCCTTCAAAGGATTGCAGCCTACAGACTAGAGAACATTACTGATTGCAGCTCTTTCGGTTTCACTAGCCGAAGATTTTCTACTTTATGCTAAACAGTGACAGAATCTTTAGCAATTGGAACCTATCTCTCCCTTTCTCTAGCTGAAATGACAGGCTGAAGTTCACACAGTTTCTTGTTTTTCTCCCTCTAACCCAGCTGTTGGTTTGGTTTTTGTTTTGTTTTGTTTTGTTTTGGATTGCATTCTTTTGTTTTGTTTTTTGTTAAGTTGGTTGTGTCATTTTGGTTTTTTATTCCAGCCAAGCTTTATGATATTTAACAAGAAATATTTCATGAACTCTCATTAGGTGTCCTGAAGCATTGTAACCTGATGGTTGGAGAACTCTTCAGGAATGGTCAGGTGACAATCAAATCCCACTACAAAGGAATTTAACCTAGGTCTCCTACAGTTTGTGTGACTGTTTTTGTGTGAAAGCTTTTCATGCAAAGTAGAACAATCACCTTCTAGATGTGCTTCGCATGAGGCTGGCAGGCATCCTCAGCATTTCCCACAGTTCTAGTACATTCCCAGTGTCTTCCATGCCTAGCTCTTTATACAGTGATTTGTATTTTAACTAGATGTACAACTAAATGGGAAATCTCTGCTATCACTTTGAAATTTTGTCACATTGGCATAAAACAACCATTGAGATTATAAGGCATTAAAGAAAAATACCTGAAAGTTTTATGTTGTGCAGATTTAAATTCATTCTGTTTATTTGTATTGGTAGAAGTTACTAATCAAAATTCAAATCAGAATTCTACTGTTCACTAATAAACATATATATGTTCCCTTAGACTTTTCCTGAAAAAAATGTTCACCTTTAGCAATGACAAAAATGTCATCTGTCATTCATAGAAAGAAATATTAGATATGTTGAGAGTTTGAGAGAGGCTGGAAGGTGAAAAATTACTTGTTGAATTTCTTTTTTTCCTATTTGTTTTATGTTCTGCCATTTTTAAGTCTCTTTTTTTTTTCTTCACATAAATTTGCAAGCTTGATGTAGTGATTAAACAGATGGGACAGAGGTTAATTATTGTGATTTACTCCTAAGAGATAGCAGAACTTTGTTGTGAAAAGCAGAGCCAGATATGTGTAAAAAAGAAGGGAACTGAAAAATTGGCTTTCTTTAGAAAAATCACTGGAAATTAGCACTGAACTAATATTGGAATAGCAGGGCAAAAAAAGGCTGAGAAGTAGCTGCAAATCCAGGGAGAAGAACATAGGTTTCATTTTTTGAGGAATCTGCTTATGTGTAATATTATAAACTCTTCGCAGAGGACGGATAAGTGAGGAATTGCAACTATAAGAAAACTTTGAACTATTGTTCAGACAGTGCAGTGACAGTGATGCTAGTGCGCAATTTTTTCCTAATTAAACACCTACAGTTGAGAGTTTGCATAAAACATAAATAACAATTTATGTCCCTGACCACTGAAATTGGAAAGGTAAGTAAGGGAGAAAGTTAGGAAGTTGAGAAAGCGATTTATGAGTTTTCTGTTAAACAATTCATTAGCAAAGATCAAAGATGTCAAAGAGCTTATTAAAATATTAACCAGGAAGTGATATTAATAAAAATTAATATTAAGCCAAGATCTTAGTGGAGCTGCATAGTTTTTGCATCATAAACTTGAACCAAAACATGAAAAGTCAATATTTTTTTGAAATAAAATACTATTGAAGTGTTACATTTTGTCTTGTCGAAATATTTTTATTTGATAAGTTCAAAATATTTTGTATAGATAAGCTGAAAAAGTTTCACTTCAATAGTATAATTTAGAATATAATGAATGATAGTCAAAATGAAGATGTCAATATGAAGTGTTTTGACACTATTGAGGCATTATGTTAGAAGAATTTTGTCTATTTGTTCTGTAGTTTGGAGGTGTGGGAGACAATCTGTCAGAGTACAACATAATAATGAGAAAAGAACTGCCCTAAGAAAGGTATTAGCTAACAAATGCTTTTATCAAAAGTATTAAACTGTGACATGGTAATTTCTAGCAAAGTTATCAAAATAGAAGTGCTGGTGTTAAACATTATCAAGTGTTGATATTAATAGCTGAGAGTTGCTTTTTCAGACATTTAGTGAACATTTCTGTTATAATTAAGGAGAGGGAAACTGGACAAATTTGGGATAGAAAAGGTGTATAGTGTTTTAATAGTGAATGTCATCACTCAAACATAGTTTCTTTCTCAACTTGATTCCACTTTCTAATGAAGCTTTACAGAAAGAAGCAAATAAATATGACTGTTTCATTGCAACAATTATGTTATCCAAATGCATTGTGGATGAACTATGCATCATTGTTTTCTTTTCATTTTTGAACTTAAATGTGACAGATAGTCTGGGTGAGGAGAATAGCCAGTGCAATGGAGAAGGAAAGGAAGCATTACTTGTTTTAGTCATATCTGATGAAGCAAACCAAACATAAAAATACAGATCAGTGAAATCATTCAGTCTTATCTTAAAAAATTGAGTAATCAGTTCTCAGATGAGTCATCACTGCTCACAGCACTAATATAGCATCATAGAAGTGTATAACACTTACAATGTTCATTTATAAAAATACCGTTTCATCACCAAGGAAATAATTTGCAACTTTTCACTAGTTATAATTCAAAGGAGACAATGCTCCTGGGTTCACAACACTGAAAGTGTCTGCACTGCATTCTAATAAACCTTTGCCCAGACACTCCTACAGACAAATTAATAGAATGGTTTTACGAAGTGTTACAAAAACACAATCCTTTTTGGTTACTGCTAAAGCTCGTAAGAAAGCAGAAGTGTCTTTGCTAACACCAACAAATTTCTGAAAAATAATAAAAAAGAACTCAACTTCACGACCCAGTTACATGAAAGTAGTGTTAACCTGAGAGAAGAGAGTTTATTATTGTCATTGGTGCACTGTCTACGTGTGATCCTTTTCAAATATGTTTTTGTAACCAATATACTGAATGATTGTATTTGAAAGAAGAAAATGCATTTTCATCTAAAAAACACAGGTGGGAAACTTGGTTGAACATAGATGGTTGAAACTTTAACTTACATCCTGGGTGAAAAGAACAGGAAATGTGGAAAAAAAAAAAAAAAAAAAAGGTGCACCTATTGTTAGCACACCCTATAACCAGAAAACCCACCTGAAATTATAGGGGGTTTGATCACAAGGCAACCAAGACTGCTGTCTGTTTGAATTGGTAGGTAACGTTCGTCCAGATGGAATAGAATTAATTACAATTTGGAAAATGTTCTTAGTGAACAGTACTACCAAAATATAATTACACTAAATAAAGATATTTTGTAAAAAGTACTAGAGAAAATCTATGGAAATTTCATTAAAAATAATACAATATCTATGGCTAAAGAAAAAAAAGTGTATGACAACTTTATTTGAAGTCTGTAATGCTGCTCCTCAGAAGATTCAGCATTGTGTACAAATGGACATTGGGACTGAGAGCTGTCTGAGAGTGGTGTCCAACTACTGTCAACAAAGTTGGCAACAGAGATTCTTACTATATTTTTATTAATTTTCTGTGAGAGGGAGTAAATGAAGTGTATATGTACTTCATTGATTATTCTAAATTTTAATCCCAGATTATGGAAAAAATAGAATAAAGATGGGCATATAGTAGCAACCAATATCAATGGTCAATCATAGTGTCAATAGTTATTACTGAGATCGTATTATTGCAGTATTGTTATCAATTTTACACTTTATGTATGATTAAATCTGACTGTACAATGTATGTTGGCAAATATTGACTTACTAACAAAATCTACAATAGTCACATTTAAAACACAGACAGATATATGGAATTCAGTTTAGAAAACTGAAAAATGATATATCTGATTAAAAAAAAAGAAAAAAAAAAAAAAGACCACATCTGAAGCAAAAACAATAACTGTACCCTCTGAAGAGGCAACTCTGTGAGAATTTTTTTCCTTCAAAGATACCTTAATTTATTTGGATGTTCAGGTGGAGCATTGCCACTAGCTGTGCTCTCAGTTCTGCTGACTGACACATACATGTTTGACAGGGCATTGATTCTGGTAATTCCTTTTCACCTCGTAGACAGTCATAGACAGATATCCCTGTGCTTGGGAATTAGAAGAACTGATGTTTCAGTCTAGGAATTCACTAGAAGAACCTAGTCTGACAATGAGACCTGAGGCACATATCTTGTGAAGAATGAAGGGGAAAGCCACTTACAAAAGAGTTTATTCTCACTAACCCACTGGGTAACTCTATATTCATATCGAAAAAAAAAAAACAAAACAAAAAAACCAACGAAAACCTAAATCTAATTTATGTTCAAATAACAGATAGGCTTTACAATTTTAGAACTCTTTCATTGTTTTGGGTGTCAACCTTAAAAAAAGATGAAGGTAGCTCTTGCTAAAAACCTTGACTGACTTTTAACTCACTTGCAGAGGTACTAAAAGGGAATGGCAGATTTGGTATGACCTTGAAAATATCACCGCAGCTAAGAGGGTCAGCATGGTTTTTACACTACTTACCTATCAGGAAATGAAAATAATGTTTTGTCTTTGGAATATTTAGTCTGACTTCCTGCTGACAGGTAACTGTTTTGCCATCTTAACTGTGTAAAGTTAGTGTAAAACATCATTATTTCAGAAGGACAGGGTTTTACACCAGTTGTATTCAAGTATATACAGCCTTAACAGTAATATATTAATTAATTTGTACAAAAATACCTCTTTTGGAATTAGATCACAGAACAAAATATTAAAGTAGTAATGTAATGGAAAGTACATGACCTCCCAGAAAAATTTATTTTCAGTGTTTTGAAGCACAACATGCCATGTCTTCATTTCAAACTCATCTTTATTGCAAAATTTACCAAAAATTATTTTATCTAATGAACTAAAGTTCCCTACATTGAAAGCAACGAAAACATATTTAAAAATTTTAAAAATAAAAATTAACGCATTTCAAATTGAGTTGAGCCAATTCTAAAGGGACTTAAAGGAAGAGCTTTTTCCACCTTTTTTTTAACATTGACACCCAAAACAACAAAAGAATTCTATATTTTTAAAGCCTATCTGTTATTTGAATGTAAAGTAGATTTTTTTTTCCTTTTTTTTTCCATTTTCCAAAGAAAAGAAAGGGGAGATTCTGCGTCAATACTGACTTTACCTGTTTTGTCTCCTTTTATTTTCTTTTATGATATTTTATTTTGGTGATCAACCCATTATTCAACCCAGTCTAAATAATTTTATTAGGTCCAATAAAAGAAAAAATAAACACTAGTGTGTTAAAAATAAACACTAGGGCTCTTCCTGCTTGTTTCACTGAATTGCTTTTCATTCCATGTAATCAAAAACAGCAGCTAGATTACTCTTCCTATTCATGTTATTGATATGCTTGGATTTTGCAACTGATACTTAAAAAAAAAAATCTTTGATTTTCACAGAATGATTGATTACTTTTAATTTAAAAGGCAATCGTTGATAGTAACAATGGAGCTGAGTAGGTACCATTTGTAGTGGTGGTTGTCCAAGTATAAATGAGTTCTAAGGTAAGCTTCTATTTTATTGTTGTTTTAGCTAGATCCCGAGTGCCATAACAATCTGTTGTATAGACAGGGTAATTAAGCATGAGACTATAACTAAAGGGGGACATGAGTTACTACAAAATACTCTGATAACTAGTGAAATCTCTATAACGTAGTAGGAATGATTGCCCAAGGTTCATACTAACATTCATGGTGAAAATATTAGGGATATTACTGTGGGAACCAAGCTGCTTTCCTACTTAGTAATAAGTCACTGATATTTTTCTCTGTGTATCGGTCTGTAGATGGAAAATTAGTTGAAAAAAAAATCTATAATTCAACAGTTCTACTTTATTATTCTGAAGCAATTCAACAGGAAAAAGAGTTTAGTTGTGGAAGGCACTGTGTGCTCAAAAAATCCAACCTGGTTTGTTGCTTAGACATGTGGTAAATGACATGCAAAATAGTGTTTACTTGGCTTTGTAAAAACTGCACATTTCTTATTTATTTCAGAGCAACAAGAGTAGCAGTTGACTATCCGGTTTGGTGTGATTCTGCTTAATTTATTTTAGTCCTCAACTTAGAAGTTGAGTTTTTTCTCCTTCAGCAGTTCTTAATCAAGTTTAGATCTTGAAGTTCTTCTTCTTACCATTTTCTCCATACACCTTTTCTTTTCACTTCTTCATATTTCTGTCAAAACAACTACTCATCAGCTGAATGGAATGCTGTAATACTCCCTGATGTGTGAGAACTGGAATAGGAGCAAAACTACTTTTTTGGCATAAAGTAAAAATATTTCCTATGCCATATCAGGAAAAAAAAAAGATCTTCTAAAATCTTTTTCAGTCCTTTAATGAAAGACAAGAGGAAAAAAGGACTATCACAGAGTCATTGAGAGTCACAATTTCTTGTTTGCAGTACTCACTCAGATATGAAAAAGTTAGGCATCACTCAATGTTTTGTCATTCTCCGAATAAAATGCCTTCATGACCATGCCAATGCAAGTTTCCAGGTTGGATTTCTTTCTGCTGGATCTGCTTTACCTCATATAAGCAATTTGCTTGTTAGAACAAATTTAGCACGCTATTTTGGAGGCAACCAAGTGAATGCACTTGTCACACAATTTATGCACATTTACTGTTCTGACAAAATATTCTCCCATTAATCCAGGACACATCTCCCAGTATGAAGTTTCATCAACACTGATACATCCCAGCCAAAATTTTAGATTTAATTAGATACTATTGTCAAACAGCAAACATTTCCAACCGTTAATACAAGTAAGTATTGACAATTTTTGTTTGTTATTTTTCACTATCCTTTTTTTTTTTTTGAGAAACCAATTTACCACTAAATTGCTTTGTAATCAACATATCAAATCCAATTCATTTGTTCTGCAGAAAGATGTGCAATTCATATCTATCTATCTATCTGTCTATCTATCTATATATATATATGTCTAATATTACTCAATGCAGTTGTTTTATTGATTGTAAATTTTCAAATTTTATGGGAGTTTATAGTTATTGCAGTAAATTAATTTCACTTTTACTAGGAAGTAGGACTAGGACTAAGGAAAGCTTGCAGGTAATTTATGCCCACCTCTATTAGTGTAGTGGCATGGGACATATGAACTTTTAACTCTATTAATAATTTCAAAAAAGTAAGTCCATCCAGAGGTAGCAAATACAATGTCTATAGTTAACTTTAAAAGATTTTTGTATATTTTGTCATTCTCCTTTGTTCCCATAAGTTACGTTTCTTGTAAACTCAAGCTACATTTCTTGTTCTTAAGACTCTATGGGCTACTAACGAAAGCAAAAGTCTTCCCATGACACAGCATTCCAGACAGCGATTCAAGTCAGCTTGCTTTGCCAGCAGCACAACATGCCATCCATCTTTGCTGTACCTTGAGGTACAATTGCACTTGACAAATGGCCCTAACTAACTACTGTGAATGGCACTGATATTTTGAGACAGATATTTGTGGATGGCCAGAGTAAGGGTAGCAGCCTTCTGCTCTTTGTCAATGTGATTCAGCCTGCAGGCTGAAGTGAAATGTTAGCTTTATTTGTTTATGAATGCAGGCAAATGAAGGAAAGATAAAATGTGTGTCATTGATATAACAATACATTTTTTGGCACATTTAATCTCTTTTTTTAATGTATCATAGGCTTTGTGTATCCTGTGTATGGGTGGAGTTGCCTTAGATCGCTTATGATTTTCCGATAAACCTTTCAGATTTCATTGCTGCTATGGTATAAAAAAGCATTTGCTCCCAAGAAAATAATCTATGAGTAAACTTCAGATTTATTTATCTTGTATTCTTGACAGTCTTCTGTGCTATTGCATGACTAAAAGAGGAGGAAAAAAAACCCATAAATGTCAAGGACCCTTGTCTGAGACCAAGCTCTTGAGATATTTCTTATGTCTTCCAGAGTTCGGCGCACTGAATGTGGTTAGAGAACAAAACAGACATGTATATTCAACAGAAACAGTCTATTTTATTTCTGGAAGAGCTAGATTTAATCAGAACATGTTCAGTGTCTACATTTTCAGGTGTGGGGCAGCTGGGTCACAAAAGATTGACATATTACTTTGCCCAAAATCATGTACAAAAGTATAAACTCCTCAGGAACTGACCAAACACAATTTTTGGGGTAGAAAATCAGTAAGTGGATGCTTATTTAACCCATCATCCTGCAGAAAGTGTAGAAACAGAACTGGAAAAAAGAAAGGAAATTGCCTATTAACTTCATTGTTTTAACAATTTATTGTTACTGAAAGCTGAAGTAAGAAAATACAGTTTTCTAACAACATAACATACAAAGTCATAATTTATCTAAAACTTAGGAAGTTTAGAATACATCTTGCATTCTGAAGTCCTAGTCAAAAATGTCACTCAATTCAGAAAAACCTTAAATAGATCGGGACTAAGGATTCAATATAATAGTAATCCTTGATTCTGAGCAAGACTGAGTTCAAGTAATGTGAATTAGTAAAAAAAATACAGTTAAGCACTGTCACACTGTATATCACTGAATCTAACATATAGTACTTATTTATGAAAAATATCAGACTTATAGTTCCTAGCTTTTTGATTCACTGGACCTGATGAAGAGGAGCTTATAGCAAAGAAAAATCTCTGTACCACCTTGGGATTATACATCAGCCTCATGCACTGGATCACTTCTGAGTTCAGAAGCCACAGTCAGCAATTCCTTGCTCTTTTACCTGACAATATGAGTAATGCTGTGAACCTGGGTTTTTTTATGGCAGAAATATCTATGCACTATGAATTTGACTAACTCATTTCGTAATAGTTTTTTTTGTTATCTGACTTGATGCAGATGTGAACTGAAAGTAAAAGATTCCAGAACATATTTGTAAGACTCTATGCCAAAATGAGTTTTCTTCTTTGACTCAGTGCTTTAGGAGCAGACACGTATTAGCATTTCATCCCTTTAGCACTGAGAAAAAATACTACTTGGATCATTTAAACTATACACAAAGTGGTCAAAATAAATTCAAGCTTTCAGGAAAAATATTAATTTAAGAGAATGAGAGGATATTGTTCATTCTTTGATTTAGGAAAAATACCACTAGAATTCTCTCAATCCTTTTTGCAAAAAAAAAAAATTAAATTAAAAGTTATTTAAACTCAAGTAATTAAACTCATGCGAATTCTTCAGAAAAAGAGTGTACAGCAAATTTTCCCTCATCATGAATATTGTACATGCAAATAGAACCAATAAGATATGTGTCAACATATCTCAAAATATTAGACAATGGGTGGTATTTTCTGACTAGTTCGCTTTCAGTGTGAGCTTCATTCTCTTCATTAAAATTGTTAAGTTCTAGTTAAACTGCTTGAAATTTACTTTGTTAAAAACCTCCCAATATTTTTCTGAATTATGGAAAACAACTAACATGTTTATGCTAAAAGGCAACATTTATGGATTATTGACTTTTCCCCCCCACAATGCACTGCTTTACAAAAAGAAATAAGACTCCTAATACTCCTGTATATTCTAGTTGTTTTAGAAAAAAATTCTGTGGTGTATTCTATGATTTATTGACTCAGAGTCTGAATTTCTTTCAAGTCATATATCCACATTATATTTACAAATTGAATTATTAACATTCCCCAGATCTATAATAAGAATCTCTAAATAGCATACTGCATTATAATTAGCTGTTCATAATTGAGCCTGAAGGGGAAAAAAAAAAAAATCATTTCACAGGTTTAAATTAAACTAATGTGATCTGTAAATGAAGTAGAAATCATTGTGAAGGTTAAGTAACCGTAACCAAAATTGGTTTTGTGAAATTATGTGAATAGATTGTTTGAAAATTCTGAAGCCATCACCCTCCAAAGAATTACTTCCAATTGTCCAAAAATTTTAGCTCAGTTCTTATATGAATTTTAATTTTTTGAATGTTAGTGTTTTTAGTTAAAAAGTAAATTAACAAATGTAAAACATCATTCCATATGAAAACTCATCATCTTCCTCTTTAATGGTATTTATTTTATTTGTTTCCATATGCATAATTCATTAATTATATTACACATTGTCATGGTAGTTTTAGTCCTGGTGAACCAACATCTTTACAAAACTGGGAATTTTTAACCAAATTTTATTCAATAATACAATTCAAATTTAACATAATTAATGACAAATCATATTAAAACACATCAGGTAAGGCAATAAGTACATTATGTTGTTGCTTAATATGTTTAATTTCAAGTAGATTCAGTTTGCAATTTGTTAATTGAGGCTTTGCATGACTTCTCCGTGAAGCATGGGTTTGATAGTGAGCAATGTAGTAATGTAAAATGTTCAGAGTATTTTTATCCATTTCAGGCAACTGCCCATAACATATCTATTGACACTGATGTTCTAATATAGCTCATTCGTGTCAGACTCTTTTAATCCTATCTGTCTGGATTGAAAAACTATTTGAGAAAAAAATATTCATCTTTGTGCTAGCTCATGCTACAATTATTAAGAGGGTGAGGAATTGTAACAGTGTGCTCTAGCCTGAGCATTATGTGGTAGTCATCATCTTTGATAAATGTTTTGAAGCTTCACTGCTGATGGAAGGGATGGAAAGCAATTATATAGCATTACCATTGAGGTGGTATTCCAAGTCCATCATATTTCTCATTCTTTTTCTTCTTTTGCTCTAGAAATGAGCAAGTTTTATTACATCCGATATCCTTCTACATTGTGAAAATAGCTCTTTTTACTTTCTGTTAAAAACTATCAATAAATGTCCCTGTCCGTGCATTATGTGAGTTATAGGTACAACATACAGCAGACTGTATGCTGATTTTAGGTATATGCTTAAGAACTATGTGCACAATTTTACCAGGCAAAGAAACAAACTAAATCCACTTTTTATCATTCTGTCATAAAGAGCTTGTTTAACCTGAGTAAGTGAAAATAAAGGACAGTATCAGTTCAGAAAGCTCTTTCAAGTTTTCACCTGAATTATAACAAAATATTTTAATGTGTTTTCCTGTAATAGTTGTTTCTGCTGTTCCCTGTCACTGAAGCACTTTATCCGTCCACATAACAGATTCTTACTTTTACAGAAAATTTGTTATACCTACTGTGTATAAATTTCCTTCTCAGTAAGAGTAAATGTATTGATATTCAGCCGTATTCAGTACCAATACTGGTTGGTTTTTGGTTTTTGTTTGTTGCTTTTTTTTTCCTCTCCACAGCTCACAGACTGAAATTGCCAGGACATGATTAATTGTTCTTCATTTTTCTGCAGTTTTAGGAGGCAGCTATCTTTTCCTTACCGTCTTGGTTACTGTTTCCCAGAATCACAGAATCACAGAATGTTAG
>NW_010323815.1:0-2742 GCF_000700745.2 Antrostomus carolinensis | reverse complement strand
GTATAGCAGAAAATGGAATTTTCTACCAAGCCGAGTCCTGCTTCACAATATAACTGGCCCGTTGTCTTCTGTGAGAAACGAGAAACGGGCACTCGATCGCTTTAAAGGACTCAGGCCAGAATCTTCAGTGAAGAAATTTTATTAAATGTTCTTGCAAGAGCAGGTGTCCTAACTGGCCACACACCGCCAGAGCGACGCACAGATTTTTATACTCTATTCCTGGCTGCAAGATCTCTCTTGTTTCCCTGTTGCTCAGGTACTCCAACGTTTGCAGCCTATCCAATACGCCTATGAAGTCCTGCATAGTTTAAATTTCCTGCCACTCTATTTTAATTTCCCACCTCCTTTTAATATTTTGCCTCTCCCCTCCCTTTTTTTCTCTTTTTAACAATATGATGCCAGGCCATTAATTGGTAGCACCTCCTTATCTCTAGCCACAGATGTCTTTCTTAGTTCCTTCCATGTCATCCTTACGTTGCAGGAGCCGAGCCCTTCTAGCTGCAAAGACATTTTCATTTCTCACACTTCAGCCTGTGCAAGTCCAGTTACTTTGTATAAACTATAGGCCTTACTAACGACTATGCCTTTGAAAAGGAGCTAAAAGACATAAAAGGAAACCATCCTGCCCTAGAAGGTGCTGAAAGCTGGATAACTGCCCGAGGATGAAGTCAGCAAGAATCTACAGAAACTTGGGGGAAAGGTAAATGCAGCACAGGGAGATCATGACCACCAACTCAGTTACAGACTTGAGTCCCATCCCCACTTTGGCACACCAACAACCCCAAACTCCTGATCCCTGATCCCACACCGTTTAACTCCCCTGTGTAAGGCATACAGCACGCCATGCCACATTTCAGGCTAAGCACCTGCTGGCTGGCAAGCCATGTGAAGAGACACAGTGCTGAATTGAGTATTTCTACTCCATGGATATTACCTGGAATGTATGTCATGCCTGTGAGACTTCTAGTTTCTGTTAGATTTGGCTGAAGTTGAAAAATGGGCTAACAAGCAAACAAGGGAGTAGGCATCATGACTGTGTAAACCTTGTTTTCCTAGGAAACCAACTAAAAATATTAAAAATCTGACAAAAGACTTTTGAATGTGGTTGTAAAGGTTTGTAAGATGTGGCCTGAAGGGTTAGGTGTATGGTAATAAATTATGGTAGGCTCAAGAGGCAGGTAAGAAAAGTCTGAATGTTTTTGAGGTACTGTAAAAAAGTGTTTTAAAAACATACATGCTGAAATCTTGCCTCTGTTGAAGTGAGGGGAATTTAGTCATTGACTTCAATAGGGCCAAGATTTCAGTCAGGACATTTGAAAAGATAGTATCTGTTTAAATAGATTCAGCCTTAAGAACCAACTTCAGGATAAAAGACTGACAAACATGGCTGTACTCCAGCAGGAATTTTGAAGCAGAGAATTTGTGGCTGAGACACTAACAACATTTGTACTATACCTCTTCGGACCAACAGTCAGTGTTACAAAAGGCAGCTACATTTTTCAATCTATTGTTCTGGGGTGAAATAGTATTACATTCAACTATTTCCTCTGGTTTTCTGTATTTTTATAAAACATGAAAAGGCAATATTCTTGCAAGAAATTTATTTGGCTGGAAAAGAAAAATGAGTATTTTACTCCATGCTGAAATAATGTAACTTCTTGTTCTAGGAAATCTCCCCTGAGAGCAGAATTCTATAACGTTTGTTCAGTCAAAATGAGCAAGGGCGACTGGAAGTCTAGACAATTGCTTACTTATTTTAAAAAGTTCCATCGATATAGGTATTGGATGCGCCACTCGGGTTTGCTGCCATTTCTCTGGTTTTATAATCATATGGACATATTTTGAAGTGTTTTCTTTCATACTTTTCTGCATCGAATGAATATTAAAAATCAATAGTCAAAACAATGAGCATTAAAAACTCAACTGGACATAATCCTGAGCAACCTGCTCCAGCTGGACCTGCTTCACATAAGAGGGTTGACTTGAGACCTCTGGAGGTTTCTTCTACCTTGTATGATTCTGTGTTCAAAACCTCACTGAAGAAAGACAGGAAAGAGGGCACCTGTTTTGAAATAATAAATGATGAAGCTAACCTAAGAAGGTGCAGTGAAGTGCATGATTAAATAATTTTTTCCTTAATTGTTTTGTACTTGCATCCATGATCCATTTCCCCAATGTGAATAATAGTTTTTTTCACTGAGCTCATGATATTACACAGCTTAATGTATTTTATCAGTTGTCTTAACTATCCATCTAGTTAAGATGTATTTTGACTTCAAATATTCCACTTGCACATGCAAATGGATGTTGTACGGGCTTTTGGATTAATCTGCTCACATCCTTGTGACAAAATCTTAGGCTTCAGTGACTGAAGCTTTGGAGTATTTAGCTGCTAATAAAAGTTAGGAATCTTACTGCCTTATAAGATTCTTGAAAAGCTCAGTCTCCCTTACTTTGTATTTCCAGAAATTGAATTATATATTCTGAGGAGTTAGAAACCCGTGTTCGGTCAGGGGGTTATGGCCTAGTGGCAATTACAGAGACATGGTGGGACAGCTCACATGACTGGAATGTGGCCATGGATGGCTATGTCCTTCTCAGGAAAGACAGGCCAGCAAGGCGAGGTGGTGGAGTTGCTCTTTACGTGAGAGAGCAACTGCAGTGTATTGAGCTTATCTCTGTCTCTGTCTACTCTGCTGGAAGCTCTAGGGGTCCTGAGGAGCCCCGTACCCCTGAGGCCCC
>NW_010323813.1:17906-47102 GCF_000700745.2 Antrostomus carolinensis | reverse complement strand
CTACCAAAACCTGGCCATGCAAACCCAGTACTCCAGGGAATCAGTCCAGTGTTTTTCATTCAGAGTTTGTCTGAAGTAAGATGAGTAACTGTAAATGACTAATATTTGTATTTCACCCGGGATGAGGCTGCTCTTCGTTGTGTGCGCTGGACCCGGTTCATCAGAGGGTTCCCAGGACATCATCAGGGCCCACCCAAGGACTGGCAGGTCCCACTCGGCATCCACCAGCACAGTCTGCTGAGTCCTTTTGATTTTCTTCATCTTAAATGCAATTTCTGTGAATGAAATGCACTGGGTTGGTGTGTCATTAATGATGTAACACTCACATATGTGTTAAAAGCAGCGCACAGGATCAGTGTCACACCTAGGTGCTTTTTAAAGCCATGTGTAGAAGTTGCAAGCTGTAATTATGCTTAGCTGCCTTCTAAAAGTCAGTAGCAGACAGAAAAAAAATCCATATGCACCAGAGGCAGGCTCCTGCGGTTTCACTAAGTGTTTGCTCTGACTGCAAGCATTCAGAAGTCCTCGCATCATGCCCGAGTCTGATCTCCCAGGTGAATGGTTACTGGTCTAATGCCTTCTGGCAGCCAGGAAGCAGCATGTGAGAAGTGGTGTGGGGAAAACAGAGGTTCATTTCTTCATTTCGCTTTGCATTGCATTCAAATTACAAACTGGTACCAATGACAAACTTTGTTTTTGAGTACCTGATACTCATCTCTCTTTGAACAGCTCTTCCGCTTTGATTCACTTGCTCGATCTTCAAGCTTCCCCCCATCCCCCCACCTCGCTTTTTTCTTCATTCCTGACCTCTCCTGGGATTTTTCCCCATCTCCTCGCCATGCTCTATTTCTCTTCATCTGGAAGTAAAATACTGCATTTCTGTATAGTTCTGAATACGACTCACACACCCCTGCCTACCTGCAGAGCCTGCAGGCTGAGGGACCCAGATGCTGGGCCTCCAGGCATTTCCCCTTTGGCAGAAGCCACAGAGACAACTGGAGTCTTTGACCTTCAGCAGTGATGCATTTGCCAGGGCTGATGTAAAAAGAGGTGATGCGGTTTGTACACTGAGGCCAGAGTTGTGCAGGGTCTTATCAGGAGGGTGCAGGGCTCACATACCCACTGTCCCTCCAGGGCTGCACACTCCATGGGCCACTGCAGAGATTATTCAGCCCCCTAAGCTCAGAGGGCTGCTATGGTGCTCCCTATGGGAAATAGCAGCCCCAAAAAACCAGAATGGATGCTGGGCATTAGGTCATCTTCACTGGCTTCAGAAGGGCAAGTGTGGTATCTCTCTTAGGATCTCCATACAGCTCTTACTTTCATGATCCAGTTGGGGACTCTGCAATGGGCTGACCTGGTGTCTGGGGTGATTTTAGCAGGCGCAGTAAGGAGCTGGCAGCAGGGTGGAGGAAAAATGATGGAAAGAGAGGGGCAAACTGGCTTTGGGCCTCTGTCCTGGGATGTCTCAGGGCCTCCACACTGCCTTATCCCTGGGTTGGCTCACAACCCTCCTGCAAGGTGGACCTCAGAGCACTACAGCATTGTCTCAGCACTGTTTTCTGCCCTTGCATCCATGGCTGTACCTAGGCTTGGGGGTTGGTGAGACTCTTAAGATGCAGGTGTATGGTTGTCTCTGTGGTCCATAAAACATCAGCATCTCATTTCCATATACAAAAATGAGAGTGCTCCACCTTTTCACAGGTATGGAGCTAAGTTTAAAAAACACACAATCTGTGATTTCTTAGAGGCTCATTAACAGGAATAGAATCTTCACTGAAGGGAGATGTGCACAAGCTCCAGTTTCCAAAAGTACACATGGAATTGCGTTTCTGTGCCTGAACAGGTGACGCTGAGGAGCCTGTGTTTACACTGAAGAAGTGCTCCAGCTGACAGTTTTCAAAGCAATTGTATTTTTGGATGTGCAAATTATGCAGTGTCCAACTGTGACCAATTTTAGAGTGCAGGGATGGGTGGGAGGATGGTCACCACATCCTGGAAAAACTGAAGCTCCATGAAGGTACCTGTATTAAAGCATTTGAAAACCAGGGCAGCCAAAATCGCTAGCCAGATCAAAACAAGTTGAGGACTTGTCTTGTGCTGAGATGCCCTAAAGCAGACAGGAAGAAACAACGCTAGTTGGTAGCCTCATGAGACATGCATCTGTTCACTGGCCTCTACCACGCGCTTGGAGGTGGCTGTGATTCATGCAATGACAGGAAGGCTTGAGGAACCACACAGCCGGGAGGAGCTTCCCTTCTAGTGTGACTTATCCACTGGCCATTGCAAACCACTGCTAAATCTGGGCAGAAGAGATGCTGTAAATGGTGTCACATCCACGCTGGTGGCAGGTGTCATCTGTTTTGTAAGGCTTTCACAGCTGCTTGGCCAACACCTATGTGGGGCTTGTGGATCCATCCATATGGCCAGGGTGACCACTGTCAAATGGCAGCCAAGTGTATGCCAGGTCACGCAAATGCCAGTGATGGGTTTCAGGCATCTGTTGGCTTTGGGCATCTTATCTGTTGGTGCAGAGGAGGACAGGGAGCCTCCTGCCAGGCAGTCTGCAGGGTGTGAGAAGAAGACAAAGCCTTGGCTTTCCCCAGCGGGTGTGGAGCCATGTAGCCCGGGCCGTTGTTCTCTGCTGGTTCCCTCAATAGCTATGGCAGTGCCCAACGGAGAGATGAGCACTGGGTCACACTGCACCTTCTCCATGACCAGGCTGAACCTCAGCCTCTGACCGGTGGAGGCTTTCAAGTCACTTGGCCCTGCTACCAGCACCCCACGCACCTCCCAGTTAAGCTGTGGCCATGCGCCTTCTGAAGGTGCAAAGGAACGCATGGACCTTACCTTCATTTTCTGCTCTGTTGGGAAGGTGAATGCTGTTGGGGCCAGGGCTGTTGTACCACCTCCCTGACCTGCTGGAGGGCAAAGGATGTGACAGTGATTAATGATGCAGGGAGGCAGAGCTGCTGCTTTTCTTTCCTGTGCTGCATGTTTAACCCCTCCTCGTGCAAGCTGTCATATCCCACAGGATGCACGAGACAGCTCAACTCCAGAAACCTCCAAATGGGGGGGGGAGGAGGGGAAAGGTGTTCAGCTGAGAGAGGGACCTGAACATCTGTATGCATCACATGATTCTCATGGGTAGTTAATGTTTACCACCTTTCTGGCTAATTAAGAGGAACCAAACAATTCTGGTTTATTGCCATGCAGTTTCTTCTCCTAGCAACACCTGAATGACTAATGAAAATTTTCTGAGAAGTGTGACACTTATTAACTGCACCCCTGGCCTGACAAGAAATGCTTCTGGAGGAGGGCAACGCTCTTGCCACCAGAGACACATGGGCTGGACACCCCTACCTGGGCTTGTTGCCCTGCTGCAGGGACAAGCATCGATTTCTTCCATGGGCACCTGATGTTTGGTGTCGGTGGATGGTGTTGGTGCAACGAGGCACCTAGAGGGTCCATGTGAGCGGGTGGGTTTCAGCGTGCTCATCTGCTTTCTGTTCAGACCTGGCTTTTCCTGTCGGTGTGGCAGCACTGCACCTGGAAAGCACCAGTCCAGGAGGATAGATCAGGCATACTCTTCTCCAAAAAGAGTCATCCCTGACTGTGACTTGGGGGATATCCTGTCTCAGTCACAACTGCTCTAAGATTTGGAGGTTTTCTTCAGATTAGACCCAAATTCAAGTTGAAAACTTGAACCTTGACATGGAGCTCAGCCAGGGCCCTTTACCCACATTTGGGTTGCAGAAGGCCAGTGTGGCAGCCACACCGTCTAAGCATCCCTTGTCCTAGGCTTACCCTTTATCATATGTGTGTATTTTCCTTCTCATGCAGTCATAGCCCTAGCTTTTTCCCAGCAGCTATAAAGCACAGAAACTTAGCAATACAAAGACCGATAGAAATGCAAAAGTGTGTTCTTTTTTTTTTAAGAACTGAAAGAAAAAAAGGGCTGGTGGCAGGAAATAGGGTGATGCAACGTAAATATAAGAAATTTGAAGTTTTTTGTGTGGTCCCACGCTCTAATTTCAACATTTGTGAGAGAGGCTGCAATAACAGCGTCCAGACAAGGACTTGGTCTAGACAGTCCAATTAATGTTTCAGAGTTCTCCAGGCTCTTAACAAGATTAAGGACTCTCTTGACTCATTTCTCCTTTCAGTATTGGAATAAAGGCCCAGTTTTTGTCAACAGCCTCTTACAGAGAGCATGCTGTCATTGCAGCAAACTTTTATTTGGGGGGAGGGTTGTGTCCAAAAAGAGACTGGTCCAGTGGGGACTCCCTGCTCATGTCTATGGAAAGCCTGGCCCCATTCCCAAGTGCTGTTACTTGACAGCTTTGCTCCCCATCTCCTGCTAAAAATCAAGCCACTGTGGTTCGCTGTTGGGTTTTGGGATCTCTGGACCTAGGCTAAGCTTCCTTCTTGTAATGGCAAGGCCAGTGGGCTGCTGTCTGAGACATGTCAATGGAAGTTTGCTAAAGCAGCTGAAATGGAGAGAGCGAGACTCTGAGGGCACACAGGTCTGTGCTGTTACATGTCCAGTGTAAAAACCAACCCGACGATTGCAGTACCTGGGTGTATTTCCAGCCTTCGGCAATCTCCGGACCAGCCCTGCCCACTCAAGGGCAGCCGGTGTGAATCGCCCTTGCGTGTTGACTCAAAGCAAAGCTGGTGTTTCCAAGAAGACCTCTGGCCTTAATTTACCTTGACTGGTCACTGGCCTTTTGTTTTCTTGAACAGAGCAGGAGGCAAAAGCTACTGAACTGTACCCTGCTTTTTTTTGTGTGCGTACCTCTTATTTTATGGGGGCTGGCTCGCTTTGCTTTTGGCTGCCATATAAGTTGGAAACCAGCTGATACACATTACCTTGGGCTTGAGAAGTGTCAGGCAGGCTCTAACACTTGCTCAGGGCTCTCATTTCTGCAGCCCTCACACTTTGGCCAGTTAGGACCGTATTGAAGACTACTTGGTCCTCATTCTTTTTTCGTGATTTGTTTTTTTTTTTTTTTTTTAATAGGTTAAACCAAAAATACTAGTGATGCCTCAATATCAAGGTAGCTTTGCTACCTTCAGTAGCAAAAAAACATATCTGTTGGGATGCAGTCTCATCAAAGGTGGGTAAGAAAAGTCCTACTCTGATGCCTTTGTCTATTTGGTCCTGGAATTAAACACTAACCAGCCTTGGAGCAGGACACCCCAAGACCATGCATGACCCTGGGTGTAAACTTTGAGTTTCTGGCTCACATCCACCCAGAAGGTAGCTTCCCTTTTCCCTCATGGTCTGTCTTTCTTGGGACCTCAGGACTGAAATATGAGCAAAGAGTTGTCTTTTTACTGCATGCAGTTTTCTGTTAAGAGAGCCAGCTCCAGGCCTGGAGAAGCTGTGGCTCCAATTACTCATTGACACAGGTAGGGATAAGTAAGTGTCCACTAAATACAGAGACCACGAAAGGTTGTTGTGAAGTGTATTTTGGAGAAAACACACCACCTTCCCCTAGTAGGAGATGTGTCTGTGTCCAGTCTTACAGAGTCTGCTTCCCCACTCGCAGGAAGAAACTTGCTTTTTCCTGATTTCTTTCTTTTCCCACTTGTTTGGCACAATTAAGACATTTGCCCATCATGAGATGCAACCACCTCTCCCAAGTGTGTACCAAGATGGAAATTCAAACAGCGATAAAAGGTCAGGGCCCAGCTAATCCTACATTAATTTCCTGGCAGCTGACCAGAAACCCTCTGCTGTTTTCAGTAATAAAACATGATGGTCTGTATTTGACTTGGATTTATACTCAGACCACTTTATTAGCTGGTGTGGATCTGGTGACTTCAGTAGAACAGAGCTGATTTCCAGAAACTAAGGTTCTTTACGAGAAACCTGTTTTATATTTGATATGTTAATATTACCTGTTTATTCACTGTATGTTCTGTTACCACTAAACAAAAGATTGGCAAAAATATTACAAGTGCACATTGAAACCCTCCTTTGTTATATGTGGCTGTACCAGCAATGATCTCTGCCGAGGGGTGTGAAACAAGAACTGTGTTAGATGGACAGTATATATTTCCAACAAACTTGAATCAGTGGATATTTCGGGTTATTTAGTGCTGGACTCGCATCCCAGTGTAACTGAAGTTTTGGCCTTGCAAGAATCAAAACCAGGACTTTGATTCTCATTTCATTTTATTGCAAAGCTCAGTTGCTGTGGGACAGACAGTGACTTTAGGGAGGGGAAGTAGCCCGTGGAAATGCCTCTTTCTTCACCCCCTTACCTGACTTTACACCTGACTTGCTGAATGTTCCGTGCAGACGTTAGTTTGCTTATTGGTCTGACCCTTGAAAAGTCAGCCTTTTGTAGTCAACAGGACTGCTTTACTTCAGTGAGTTGGTGATGTTTGAAATTCTTGTAGTCTGGGGTTAGTAGTTTGCTTTTTATGCTCAAGATCTAGTGTTGTTGGACTTTATAAATAAAGATGACTCAGTCTCTGTTTTCCATTGCTTAACCACTGCCAAATTGACTTCAAAATTACAGAACATTGTGTCGTTCTTTTCTTTTGGAGTAAATAGAATAAATGGATTTGCCACAGTGATAAGTAATAAGCCCAGCACTTGTCAGCACTCTGTCTGCAGCACAGAAGCTATGCTGTTTTATCTGAGCACGCTGTCGACTTGTAGGCAGAGAAGAGCTGCGGGATCCCCTTGAATATGGTGCATTTGGACAGGCTGCTCTGCTGCAATTAAACTACAGCACTTACAAACCAGCCACTTCTCCGAAGTGAATTTTTTTTTTATTTGTTTTAAGCCGAGAGCTGAACTTTATTTGCTCCCCAGGAGCGATATGGTTGTGGCAGGTTATTGCTAAAGCTAGCTAGTGAGATGTGGACAGGCTGCTCTGCTGCAATTAAACCACAGCACTTACAAACCCAGCCACTCCTCCAAAGTGAATTTTCTTCATTTGCTCTGAGCTGAGAGCTGAACTTTATTTGCTCCGTAGGAGAGAGATGATTGTGGCAGGTTATTGCTAAAGCTAGCTAGCGAGACAGAGTCAGGAAGCTTCTTCAGACACTGTGCTTGCTCAAGACGGAGGATCCTTGCAGGTCTGTGGCCCTGCCAGTAATGGTTTTCTCTGTGAGCGTTACCCCTGCATCCATACCCATGCTTGCCCTTCGTTTGGCTGAAGGGGGATTACTGGTGAAGAAGAGAGGAAAGCCCAAGCCAAACCTCTTGGAGCAAATTCCCTCAAGCTTTGGGGAGCTTCAGGATTTGCACCTGAATCCAGATGCTGCATTTCCCATTATCTGACCCTATAGCCCCCCGAAATAGCCTTGCCTGGCCTGAGTGCTCAAAGTTTGGGGTTTGCTCTGGGATCAAAGACCCACATGGCGCTGAGGGCTGACCTGGACTGAGGTGACTTGCACAGCTGGTGTGATGAGCAGTAACCCTGGTTGCCTCTGCCTGCATCTAGGGTTCCGCATCAGGGTTCCTGCTGCTGCTGGGGTGAGCACAGCAACCCAGTGCCCTTCCCCGTCAGCCTCCAGAGCGGTGTGGGCAGCCAGGGCTGCTCTCTGAGGCAGAAGCTGATTAGGATGGCTGGGGTCCCATCTCCTGCCCTGTTCCTGAAGAGGTGGGACCTTGGCCCTCCCAGTTTCATGTAGGTTGATGGAGAGCAAGGGGAAAAAAAAAAAAAAAAGCATTTGCCCTGTCAGCTTCCTCTTCTGCTGCTTTAAATACTGGACAGGACCCCCCAGCTCTTGTCTGACCTGCCCTGCAGCAAAAGAACAGAGGCAAGAGGAAAGTCCCCAAGAAATCAGAGATTTCCCCAGAAAATGCTGCTCCCCTGACCTGATCCCACTTTTTGTCTGTTGCTTACTGTGTATTTGCATTAGCAGATGTCTGCCTGATCCCGCAGCAGCAGGTGAGCACAGTGCAGCCCAGCACCCCAAAGTGCTCCCAGGGGTCTGGGTTGTCCACCCGGTACCCTCCACCTGTGCGAGGTGAGCAAACCCCAAACCTCCTGCCAGCTACCAGGTGCTTGAAGGAGAGCCTCCTTCTTCACAGGGGTGTAACACAGCGCAGTGACATCTGGGGAGAGAGAGAGGAGGATGAAGCAGTTTCCTCTCTTCCCTCTGAAGGACTGATTTTAGGTAACTTCACCTTTCCAGCATGCCATAGCACCACTTGCCCAGAGTTATCACTTTTAAGAAAAGCCAGGGGGTATTTTTTGAAAATGTGCATGCTTTCCTCTCATCCCCCTTCCCCAAATTTTTAAACCCTTTTTACATCATTTGAACCTTAAGCATGAGCACAATTTGCAGCCAAACCACTCAGAGGAACTTGGTTCACCTGAGATGTTTGCACTCTGGGCATTGCTTTAATTGCTCTGCTGAAAGCCCATCATTGTGCTTTGAAGCAGGGCTGGAAAAATACCCATTAGTGACATTCCTGGCCTAACTGATGGTTGTTTTACTATTTTGTAGCATTAGTTGCCTTTGTTACAGCAGGTTATTAACCCTGCAGAGCAGGGACTCTGCTTGGCTTTCATACTAAACAGCAAGAGCAGTGCCTGGCTAATGCCCCGAGATGATGGGTTGGGGGTTTCTGCTTCTGCAAGCTGGTGTCCGTGGAGGGGCTCTGCTGGATGCCTCCCCACTGCAGGTCAGCTCTCTGCTCCTGGGCCAGCAGGTCATTCTGAGCTGTTTCTGATGAATTTGGAATTAACAACCTTCATGTTCATTGGGAAATAAGCATCCCTCGTGAGGGGAAAAAGGGTGCTAAAAGCTGATGTAGCTGCTTGGCTAAAGATGGCCGGCAAACACACACTAGATAAACAAAATACTGGTCTGGGAAGAACTGAATAGTATGCAGTTGGGGATGCAGACATCCTCCCACATACATCTTCCTTTCTACACTTGAAATATATATCTATACAAATCCGCATGCCCTGCCAGTGAAGATAAAGTCCTGGCAGTCACCACAGCCGTTGCTTTGCTTCCTGCAAGCCTTGGTGAAACATTATCACGTGTGATGCGATACCACCCCAAAACCATCCGGTAGCCTGAATAAAAGGGCTCCACCCCCCACAGCAATGTGCCTGTTGCTGCGGGGACCAGCACATGGGTTGCTGCCCAGAGGTAAACAGCAAAGCAGGGAGAATGCAAATGAAATGCATTACAAGGAAAGGTCACCTGACAGTATATGACGAGGGGGTCATAAAAGTTTGCTTAGGAAGATCAATGCTGCTTATTCGGAGATGTCCAGGACATGCACAAGTGCTACTGATGTGACAGCGTCGCCCTCGAGGGGCGAAGGAGCCTCCTGGGCGCTGGGTCAGGGTGCGCAGATGGGCTCCCCTGCTTCCACCTGCTTTCCACATCACTAACCCAAGGCTTTTGCTAGTCTACACCAACAGCTCTTCGGGGACGTGCTGTGTTTGCAGGCTTATTTTGCTTTTACCAACCAGTAGCATAATCCTAGGGTAAAGATTTAGATTTTAGATCCCAGATCTGAACAAGGTACCCTGGTACAAAATGTTTTGTGCTAGGTGGGCTTTGCAAAATCCCAGGTGACTGGCTCTGATCATATCCCACTTTTATACCTGCTCAGCCTTATTGTCAGTGCAACGGCACTCCTCCTTTGCCACTGAGCGAGATCAGAAGGAGAGCTTGTGTAAACCCTCACGAACAGCCTGCCTCACACACCCATCTACCAGGCAGTTCGTGTGTTCCCAACAGCCTTCTCCAGCCTGGCAATCTGCGAAACTACCGAGTATTTTCCATTTAGGTATCAGCAGAGTTAACAGATAGTGAAGGTATGTGATTTTATCGGATGACGCAAAAGTGGGAGTGTTTATTCCTTTCAAGCACCTTTACATCATCCTGACTCAGCAAACCAAGTCCAGTTCATTTTTTTTTTTTTTTAATTTTTTTTTGTCCTCGTTTAGCAAGTTTCTTGGGTTTATTTGTTTTCATGACGATCCGATGCTCCAAATCCTGATGTTAATGCTCAGGAAAGCTCCTGCTGCAGGTGATGCACTTTGTCCAGGTGTCACACCAAAAAACCACTTCCAGTTTGACAGCAGGAGTTGGCACAGGGTTTCTGGGCACAGAGCCACCTTGTGCCAGTAGTGCAGGCCCTGTGCATAGATGTGCTCCACGCGTGCCTGTCCATGCGCATGGGTTATCCAGAGCACGGTGGTGTGTGCCACAAATACCACTGCACCAGCACCACAGGAAAACCCCAGAGCTGGGACATTGGACTGAACAAGGGTTTTTTCAGTGATCACAGCTGGTTGTCATTTACCAGCAGAAAGGATTTCTCATCTGTGATGAGTCATTTCTTCTTCCTTTACTTTAAAGGCTTCTCAAAAACAATCTGTTCATTATTTGCTTCTTCCCCTGCTGGGTCAATAATAAATTATTCAGACCTTTTTTACATTGTGCCCCACCCAACATGTAAGTCAAGGTCAGCAAAATAAGATGTGATGAGATACCAGAGGAGCTTGCATCAACCATGGGAGAAGTACAGACCTGCAGGCAAATAAGGTTGATCTTTCTTCCTTTCTTTCTGGTTTCAGTTGCTTTAACAACACTGAAATCTCTTGTCACTGGCAGCCTGAGGAGTCAGCTCAGGTATTAAAGCAACCCTTTTCTGAGGGCTTTGCAGTACGACATTTGCAGTGCTGACACACATGTCCACAGTTCATCCTGCAGCTGCTCTGATTTTGGGGATGGGGCGCACCCTGCCAGGGCTCTCAGACAGGGGGCAACCTGCCCCATCTGTGGGACTGGCTGCACCCAGGGTTTGGCAGGCAAAACTCCTGGTTTCTCGGATGGACTTTTTTTTCCAGAGTTCCTGCAACCACAGGAGGGGCATCCCAAAGCCTCTGGGGTTTGTCAGCAGCTGATCTGGGTCGCAGGCTCTCGTTGGCACAACACCAATACATACTCCTTATAACCCCTGTCAAGGCTGCGATGCAGGGCTGCAAAGGTCTCCAGGTCTGGGATGTCACCTTCTGCTGAATTACAGGCAAGTAGGCAGGTTGATAGCTGAGGATCCCCTTCAGCTGGGGATCTTTCTACACCCTTGTTTGACCATACTTATGTACGTGTGTCTGTGTGTGCACATAACGTATGTGTGGGTGCGTATATGTAACCACGAGAGAAATTTACATGAGAGAAAATGTAAAACTAAGCTTGGTGCTGGCTGGGGAGAGGCCAGGAAGGACATTTTAGACTCCAGCACCTCCTCTAGCACTGCTTTTTTTGCCGGAAATCAAATTTGATTCTGAAACTGAGAGAAAATGGCATTTATGAACTGAATCCAGTACAAGTCAAATGAAAAGGTGGGCTCATTAGCAACGATGAGTGCAGAGCTGGAGTAAGGAAAGCCTGGTCTTTAATTAAGACTGCTGAATGCATGAACAAAATCTCTGGTGAGCAGGATATAGTTGTGAGTGGAAAAGAGCTAAAGGATGAAAAATTGCTAACTTGACTCAGAAGGCAGAGGTGCTCAGTCAATGTTTTTGTTTATACTTGGCTCTTTGAAGTGTTCTTCAGCAAGGAACAGTTATTTTCCATGCTGTTGCACACTTAGGGTATTAAAAAGGGGAATACTAAAGAAGAACAGGGAATGGGCATGAGATTATCTTTGCTAAAAAACTGTTTCTGGCTTCTTCATCTCCAGGAGTTCCTAGAAGCTTACTGAAAGACAGGGGGGTTTCAAAGGGAGACATAAGAGTGATGATGACTGCAGCAATCCTTTATCTGAGGTAGGAGCACAGAAATGACAATGCTGAGCCAGACCAGAGATCCAGCTGCCTCGAGGTGTTATTGCCAGCAGTGGGCAGGGCTGGTTGTGGACAGGGGTGTGCAATGGTGCTTCAGGATGTCAGGATGGGACTGTATGTCTGTTGGGCTTCTATAGATCCTTGGGGCTGCTGTTGCAGTTGAGTGGCAGCTGCAGAAATAATCCTTTCGTTACTCAGCTGAATTAGCTATTGCTGCTTCAGCCATCGTCCAAGAAAATGCTGGATTCCTGGTACAGGCTAGCCAGCTGTGGGGTGGATCATGTACAAGGGACTCTCCGTGTCACTGAGGTGCAGAGACAGATGAAAAATCACCCTAAGTAAACTTTTCCAAGCACAGCATGAGAGGAGTTTACCCACAGCAGCCACATCTAATGGCTGCAGTTTGGCCAGCTCTCCCCTCACCACAAGGCTATGGCAACGAAGGTTTTAGGTGAAAGCTAATTTATAACCCCAAACCTTCAAGATCCAAGGTCTGATACAGGACGGTTCACCTGGGTCTGCAGGCAGCAAACCCCCTGGTGACCACTCAGCTGAAATTCACTTCACGGTAGGGACCTGAAAGTTCTGTAGCAGAGAGATAAAAAAATAAGAAAAAAGAACAACAAACAAACAACCAACCACCCCTCCCCCCCCCGAGAAATTAGCAAGCACTAAGGAAGAGTCCACCTGACTGGCAGAGAAGCTGAGCCCCTGTGGCTTTGACTGCAAAAGCAGAAGCCCAAAGCCTCATGCTACCGGGGGTGGCTGCACGCTGCTCTCCTCCCTTCGGTGCTCCCACTGCCCGGGATGGGGCAAGGGGGCTTAACCCAAAGGTGCAGCTCAAGCCATGGCTTCACATTATGAAAGAAATAGCTGCCCTGCCCTGTGGAGGGGAGCCCTTTCTTCTGCAGGAGCTTTTCTGCATGGGGTTTTGGCAGGTGAGTACCCCCTTGCTTGGGAGCAGCATCTCGGCAGCTGACAACACCTGAGGACCACTGCTTTCTTCTTTTTAATCTCTGCTTGCCATTTTTGCATCTGCCAAAGTCAGGTGATGCCAACGCCAGCAAAGGGCAGAGCTTTTCATTGCTTTTGGGCCAGCTGTTGGATGCTAGTGATATGCATCACGAGGGTCTTCAGGAAAGCCATGCCAGGATTTGTCCTTGCAGATGATACCGTCCACTTTTGTCAGGGAAGCAGTGGTCCAGCAGAGATACGTTGTGATGCTGGAGCTCCTTGTAGCAATGGGCCTATTTCTGGTGTCACAGTGGAGGTGCCCAGCACCTTTGCTTTTGGTGTAAATCGAATATCCTTCTTGGCATTTTATGTTTAAGGTGCAGTGGCCCGCGCTGAGATGCCTGGGGGTAGGCAGGACCAGCCCACCCATGCAGGGAGAAGGGAAAGTACCACACATTACAAAAATTGGCAAGCAAAATAATCTCTTTTCATGCTATAGGTACAGAACCAGAGCATTGTGCAGGTAAGCACACTGGTCAGTGAGCAAAAAGGGCAAGCGACTGAAAGGTGAAACTCAACATTTGGGATGCTTTTCAACATCCTCCTCTTTTTGTCAGTAGAAAGTCCCTAAGTTAAAGCCAAGATGGTGAGCATTTATCATTGCCCTCCTGTCATCCATATTCATTTGTAGTTCTTGCTGGTTTGCTACCAAAAAAGATGTTTAAAAATGCAAGACCCTTCCTCTTGTCTTGTACAAACCTCATTTTGTGGTAAATTAAAACATACTTGATGGTGCAAGAAAGGGTCACCATAACCCATGGTTACACCATCACTATGTTTTCATGTAGTTATCTGACTATGTCTGCCCAATGTATCAACACATCTTTATCCTTCAGTGACAAAATTCCCTGTAAACCTGGGTCACCTTACCCTACTTGTACAGGCACAAGATAACAAGGCAGTGCCTTTGTGTGAGTAAAATCAGGTTCTGAGAATCTTTATTATTTTCCAGCTAAATGGGTTTTGGACATGTGCTTCTGCCGTGCAAGCTGAGCAAACCCTTTTTCTGGCAGAGTGGTTCACAAAATCATGATGAGTTTTCAGGAGGGATGAGGGATGAGTTTTCAGGAAATTGTCCAGCTGAGAGCACATCCCACCCACACCGTGCAGCTGCCTGGGTTAAATCCTTGTTGCTGGATTTAAACAAGACTGGACAGTTGATCTGGCTGATAGGGAGTGACTGCTGGCCAGCATCTCAGAAAACACTGTCCGGCTTGTGCCCATCGCTGGTTTTGAATGCATTTCAAATATTTGGAGTCTTCTGCTGAGATCTGCTGGGCACTGAGGGGGCTAAAACTTGTGTCTCACAATTAATTTTGTCATCTCTGTGTATGCTGTATGGCCTGAGCTGGTTTTGGCAACCAAAAGCAAAACCATGTGATGTCCTGCTGGCTCCCACCTCTCCCCAGGGCTGCCCTGCAGTCCCCGTGGGGGGCTGCCTTTTGGGGTGCAGAGCTGGTCCCGGTGCTTGGCTGATCCCACTGGGGAGCTTTGCAGCAGGAGAGGAGTGATGGTGCTGGGAGGTGGAAATTCCTCACATGGAGGTGTGCTGCTGGGAATTAAAACATGGGGTGTACCCCGGGGGGGCTTTGGGGGTGAGTGCTGCCTTCCCAGGAGCCACTCACTGCTCTGATGGGAGGCTGGTACACAAGGGCTTAAACCATAAGCCTTAAATTAGAGTTGACTTTGGAGTGAACTTCCCAACCTGAACCACAGTAGCATGAAATGTGACCGTGAGATTCTTTCCCCAACCTGTATCACATCAGCATGAAATAAGACCATGAGACTTTTTCTCCTATAATCCAAAGCCAGGTGCTGTATATCCAAATAGCAGCTTCTTGGACATATCTTGGATACTGGCCAAATCCGGGATGCACCCCTGTGAAGTGAAACTTACCCACCAGATGTGACTGTGCCTTTCTGTCTGGGTAATTTGTTTGTTAGATTGTATAAAAGCAGGCCCCTCTCACAGCGAAGGTGGAGACCGCCCCCACGAGTGGACACACTGCGTGGGACTTCCCAATTGCTGGGGAAAGGCTCTCCAAATCCTTCGCTGTGACAGGACTCCCCAGCTGATACATGGGATCTGCATGATGATCAGTATTTGGGCAATTGGTGATGCCTCTTTCTTAATAACTATGCTGCTTTCTCTTTTCTAGTAATGATTAGGTGCATTATCCTGTTTAACTCTGTACCTTGCTTATTCCTCTTTTTTCCCTGCTTTGGAGTAAAGTAAAATAAGTTGGATTTTGCTTTCAAGTCGGTGTCTGTGTCATTTTTGCTAACACCATCAATGGGCAAAACAGAGGCAAGCGGCCAGGCCGGCTGGGGACAGTGCTCTGCATGTTTTAAAAGAAGCTGCTTCCCAGGTCGTGGCATTGACTGCACAGCATCTCTCCAAATGCAGTGGGTGGTTTAGGTAGACTTCAGCAGTGACCAGCAGTGGCATCAACCCAAACATCTGGCTTAGACCAGAGCCCCAGGCAGTACAGCAGGTCAATTTGCCTTCAATTTAAAACTATTTACTTTGAAGGATGAGTGGCTCAAAAATGCAGCTTGATGGGGGCAAAGACTTTTAAAATGAAGCACTGAGTTATTTTATTAAATGCATCACCTCTACTACTAACAACAGGTCGAGAAGCTTAGTTAACAGCTTCAGGAAGATCTTTATCAGGCAAAACACTGAGCTATTTTACAGCCCAGTTACTTTGACATATCACTCATGGTTGTAAGGAGCACTGGCAAACTTTTAATTTGTGGAAGGAACTGCATCAAAGACCATCAAAACAGGCAGGTGCTGGGTTCTTCGGGTTGCATTCCAGCCCTCACCTGCAGGCTGAGCTTTAAGGATGGACCTCTCTGCCTCCAGTGGTGGGGAACCTGGGGGGAAAGCATCCTCTGAAGGTCTTGGGTGGATGATGGGCATTTAGGGTTCCACAACCTTCCCATGCCAGCACTGCCCTTTGTCAGAAAAAAGAAATAAAGCAGAGTCTGATGGGTCTCTGCTACCACTATCAGTTTTTACCTGGTAATTACTGCTTTAGGGTGAAGGGCCTTAAAATTGTGTGTATACAGTGTTCAGCCTGACACTTGGCCAGCCCTGTCTCATGGACACATCAGTGGAGGGAGGTCAATCCCATCCCAGCTTGGGTGGGTCTTAAACCCCATTCTGGCCTGGAGTGCTCATGGCCAAGGTGTTGGTGATAGCCAGGGTGTGAGGGGGCTGAGAACACAGTGCTTTGGGTGAAAAGTGGGCTTATGTAAGGAGGTTCAAGGCGGGAAGTGAAAATCACTGTCAGCTGGAGACAGCACACTGATTGGAGGATGTTGAGGAAAAAATACAAAAGCAGTGCTGTAGCAGTGTGGTGGGTTAACCCTGGGTGGACACCAGGTGCCTACCAAGCTGCTCTGCCACTCCCCTCCTCAGCTGGGCATGGGAGAGAAAATATAACAAAAGGCTTGTGGGTTGAGAGAAGGGCAGGGAGAGATCACTCACTAATTGCTGTCATCAGCAAAACAGCCTTGACTTGGGGAAATTAAAACTTATTGCCAATCAAATCAGAGGAAGATAAAGAGAAATAAAACCAAATCTTAAAACATCTTCCCCCACCCCTCCCTGCTTCCTGGGCTCAATTTCACTCCTGATTGTCTCTACCTCCTCCCCACCAGCAGCTCAGGGGGATGGGGAATGGGGGTTGGGGTCAGTTCATCACATTTTGTCTCTGCTGCTCCTTCCTCCTCAGAGGGAAGGACCCCTCAGACTCTTCCCCTGCTCCAGCATGGGGTCCCTCTCACAGGAGACAGTCCTCCATGAACTACTCCAACATGAGTCCTGCCCATGACTGACAGTTCTTCACAAACTGCTCCAGACTGGGTCCTTTCCATGGGGTGCAGTCCTTCAGGGACAGACTCCTCCAGCGTGGGTCCCCCACGGGGTCACAAGTCCTGCCAGCAAACCTGCTCTGGCGTGGGCTTCTCTCTCCACGGGGCGACAGGTCCTGACAGGAACCTGCTCCAGTGTGGGCTTCCCACGGGGTCACAGCCTCCTTCGGGCATCCACCTGCTCCGGCGTGGGGTCCTCCGTGGTCATCTGCTCCACCATGGACCTCCATGGGCTGCAGGGGGACAGCCTGCCTCACCATGGGCTTCACCACAAGTTGCAGGGGTGTGTTACCTTTTCCTTCCACTCTGGCCAAAGAGGAGTTTGCTGAGTGTGGTTGTTGTGTTGATCTGCCAAAAAGGCCACTTTGCAAACATCTTTCCCATCCCACTCGAGTACTTTGGTGGTACCACACATTTGAAGTGCTTTTGCATGTCTGACAAATCCCTGAGCTACCCACTGATCCTGGCATTTGCATCCTGTCCTGCTGCATTAAAAGAATGTTGCAAGTGATTTCTGGATGTGCAATGACAGCACCTACTCTGCCACAAACACCACAGCACGATAGTTATGCTCCTGCCCTGATTGTGTTGGCACATTTGTGAGCACCAGTGCAGGAAGACTAACAAAGCTCATGCTTGCAAGTTGTCTGGGGGAAAATGTACCAGCAGGATATTCACACATTGGGGGAGTGTTGGTAAATTAGTGCCTCTTCCCAAGCACACCTCTTTGCTGAAGACGAAGGTCTGTGTTTTGCAGCACACTGTCCTTGCAGGATTGCCAGTGTAAGGTAAGAGGTCAGTCACTCTCATAAGTGAAGCCAAGCAGTTGAACTTCCTGCTAGATTATCTCATTTGCAGTGGGTTGTTTTAATCAAGCAGGGGGAAAATGAATAGGCATGGGGAGGAAGAGACAACTGAAACATGTCTGAAGGTTACAACCTGCACCTTCATGCAAGCAGAGTTTGCAAGCCTTCCATAGCAAAAGGTATGTTCAAAGGATATGAGCAAATGTTCCTTTTTTGAGGCTGTTTCATTGCAGAATGCCTCAGGCAGACCCAAACCTTAAATTTGTGCTTTCTGTGCTATTTAGAGATTCATGTGCATGCCAAGAAAAGACCAATTTGTTGCTACTCATTAAAAGTGTATTTTCCATAGAGAAAAGTAATTTTTAAGAAAGGAGCGGAACCTCTTTGTGTTTCTTTTATTTTTTTCATCTTTAATACAGTCATGGTTTCAATAACACAGCCCAAGCAGATACATTGCCAGTCCCAATCAATATAGTGGGAGCCTCCCAAGAGACTTAAAAGTGAAAAAAAAGGCAGCAGCTGTTGGCACTGGAAGGGCCAAACTGGTTAATGCTTTATTTGCATCAGTCTTCATTTTGAAGATGCAGGCGGCATCTTTGAGCTAGGTGTTAAACAGCAATTGCAAACAACGAGATCTCAGCCAAGAAGAGGAAGAGGAAGAACCCACAGCTGTTAAATATTACAGGTTGTCATGGCCTGACAAAATTAATCTTTACACAGTGCAAGAGCTGGCTCAGTCAATCCCAGAACTATTTGTAATTGCCACTGAAAATTTGCGGAGGGCAGGTAATGTACCAGAAAACTTAGAAAGTGCATCATGGCACCTGCACAGCAATCACGACAGATTGTACTACACCAGCCTTATTTTCTCCTGTGGTGAAGTAAGAGGTGGTGCTGACTTGCAGGAGCAGGACACTTGGCACATTGCTTGGCACTGCCAAGGCTTTTTACACCTTCTCCTACACGGTTCTCCACAGCATGCTTTAAATGCAATTACTAGAAGCTGGGTTCAGGCTTTGCTGGATGATTGCATCCAGTGCCAATGGTTTGTGGCCACATAGCAAAGATACTTCCTTTTTGGTTTTTGGGTTTTTTTTTTTTTTTTGTCATTCTGGTCCCACTTGGTATTTTTATTATTGACCTGACTGCTGGACTGTGGCATGTGCTTCTGACCTCTGCAGATGACGTTAAACTGAGAGGCACTGCCCTGGACCACAGAAGTAGGACTGAAAATGATCTTGGCAAACTGGAACAGTGGTTTGGAAAATCAAAGGGATTACTCTGAAAAAGGACAGGCACAAACACTGATTGGTGTGAACAATTCCTTTGCATCCCTGCAGCAGGTCTGGGAAAATTCTTTTCCTTCTGATGGCTGACAAGCTGCTCCTGAGCACACGGAGTAGAAAAGGATAAAAAAACACCCTTATCAGCACAGGACACGAAAAATGGTATCTTGTACTGCTCATACTTGCTGGCTGGAGATGGCACGGAGGTGCTCTGGGGCAGGGGACCAGGGTGATGAGGATGCCCATTGGGGATGCTCAGCCATGAGAAGAGAAAAGAAAAGAACGCCTTCGGATGTTGAGTCCTTGGGTGCTGGGTGGCCCTGAAACCATCTGACCCTGGAGGGGTGGCCTCAGAGGTGCTTGGACTTGGAGGTAAGCACTGGGGATGGGAAGAGCAGAGGTTTCCTTTCTCCCCACCTCCTTATCTCTCCTCCTTCCTTTGCCCTCCCCTTATTTCTATGCAATTAAAATTAATACAAACAGGAACAAAAACACCCCTGCGGACCATGACCAGATGTGTTAAAGAGAAGGAACACAGGGAACAGATTATTTTGGAAGGCATGAGAGCCCTGCCATCCTCCTTCCTGCAGAGACTGGTGTGCTGGGGGAGACTGTGGGATCTCGGGGCTCTTCCCACTGTGCCGTGCAGGGGCACTGAGGCTTTTAAGAATTAAGGTCTCCTGGCTGTGGCAGAAAAAAAAAATATAGTAGAAAGTGAAAAAGCGTGTTTACATCTCGTTTTAAGACAGGATGGCTTATCCAAACCAACAGGGATGAGGGGTTTGCCCAGGCTGAGCCCATAGTGGGGCTGGCAGGAGCCTTGTGAGCCCCAGTCCAGCTTGCTGGGCTGTGTTACTGGCCCGGACTGAAGCAGTTAGTGGGGATGCACAGCTGGTGGTGCCACATGTAAAAAAGCTCTGTCTGGACATGATTGCTGGTTCTCATGGGGGAAGAAAAGCAAAAGTAGGATAAAGGTAGGGGGGAAAAGAGACAAAAAGCTGTATGAGATGTGACAGAGACAAGGAGAAATGTACAGCTGCAGCTTCACCCAGCACAGAAAAAGTGAAACCATGTCTTGGGCACCCTCTCCTCGGCTGCAAGGGCAGTTCAGCTCTGGCAGGAACAGACCGAGGCAGGGGGGAGGGAAGGGGATGCTGCAGAGAGCAGCAGAACACAAGCAGCAGTTTTGGGCTCCAGGGAGAGTCGTGGGATTGAAGGCAGAGTCCAGGAATGTGACCCGCTCACAGGAGCAATTTATTTGGACATACCAATCAGACCGCATCAAATCTTGGCCAAAACATCACAGGGTTGGCTGGGAAATGGAGTCTTCTTCATCTGACTCTTTGGCCAAACTGGAGCAGTGTGCATTTGCTTTGCCCATGTGGTAAAAGCACTCCTTCCTGCCAGAGGAATCGTTGAAGAGTTTTGAGAATAGTGTGTTCTAGGAAAAAAACAGCAGCTGAATGTCAGACTGCTGTCAGCAAGGCCAGAGCAAAAAATCCATCAGAAAAGGACCCCCAAAGGATTGTTTTACCCAAGGTAGCAAAGCTCAGGGTCCCCTTTTTAGGGGAGATCTTATAGCGGCCTTCCAGTACCTGAAGGGGCCCTACAGGAAGGCTGGGGAGGGACTTTTTATAAGGGAAGTTAGTGATAGAACAAGGGGAAATGGGTTTAAGCTGAAAGAGGGTAGGTTTAGATTAGATATTAGGAAGAAGTCCTTCACTGTGAGGGTGGTGAGACACTGGAACAGGTTGCCCAGAGAAGCTGTGGATGCTCCTCCCTGGAAGTGTTTAAGTCCAGGTTGGATGAGGCTTTGAGCAACCTGGTCTAGTGGAAGGTGTCCCTGCTGTTGGAAGTGGGTGATCTTTAAGGTCCCTTCCAACCCAAACCATTCTATTATTCTTTCAGCTCAGGAGGACCCAGTCCAGCCCTGATGTCCCTCTTGATGATGATGAGCAGGATGGGAGGGTCCTCTGTCCTGGGGCTGCCAGGCTAGTCTGAGTCTAGCAAAACACAGGCTACTGGGATCCCCGGTAGACAGGCATGGGGTTGTGTGGCTGTGGGAAATGACAGCAGAGCTAAAAGCCTTTCCTCACGCCTGACACTGTTTCTGTCCTGGGGCGGGCAGGTGGGGGTGAAGGTGGCTGTGACCCGGGTGCCTCCTCCCAGCAAGCAGGAATATGACCTGGATCTTTCCAGACAAACATGAACATTGTGGAACAAACTTCTGATGCAGTTGGCTTCCTTTGAGGGTTTAAACTTTGTTGTTGTTTTTGTTTGTTTTGTTTTTTTTACTCCTCTATTCTAATAAGTATCTTCTTCAGCAGTGGATATGTAGTTGCAGTACTTCCCATCTGGTTGCATGAGTCTCGCAAACTGTTCTGGTAGGCAGTGCTGCTGATGCAGTGACTAACCAGCAGAAGGGAATCTGAAATCCCAACACTTCCTAGAAACTTCAGGAAGTCCAAGCAGCCCAGAGCCTGACCCAGCTGTCACTCTGCAGAGCTGCACTAGGACAGGCTCTGCATGCACTTGCAAAATGGGAATGGCAACCCTGAAAGTCCAAACCTGCTGCATCCCAAGACTCAGGTTTTTTACCTATTGCAGATTGTTTTTTTATTTCTCCCTGCTTTCAGTTATTTGCTGCTTTTATGGTCCTGGTGATCCCCTTTGTGATCGGGCATGTGGCTCTCCCAGGGTTTCTTGCTTACTCCTCTGTCTGCCTTTGAGGCAGAGGGTACTTTGGTAGTGGTGACATGTGTGACTTTTCTCCTGCACCCTCAGGCACGCCATCACACCTCTGAGAGCCCCAGCAGCTACTGAGTGCAAACTGTGCTTGGCAGTCATGGTCTGGCAGCAGTACAGCTTGGGAGAGGAGCTGGAAACTCCCAGCGCCAGCCCAGACTGTATCTCTCCATCTCCAGTGCATGGCTGGGCAGATGACTCACTGCCTGTATTTTGGTTTCCCCATCTTTGTAGGTGACATCAGTATCTGCAAGCCTTTCTGTGGAAATTAATTACACATGGCCATGGTCTGCAAACAGACCAAGCTCAAGCTGATCTGCAGAGGATCTGACCTATAACGCTTGGGGCAGCAGCCTGGCATTGCAATGAGTGATGTCCACACGTAACGTTGGCAGCAGAAGAGTGTCAAACCAACCCAGCTGCAGTAACACATCGGCATGGGCAGTAACAGAGACTGGCAGCAGTTATCTGTCCTATCTACCCACCATATCCAGGCAGAGGAGCCGGAGCTCCTGGCATCCCTATGTCAAAACCAGGGTGTACGGGGACATTGAAAAGTTCTGTAGTCCCAGCATGGGACAACAGGATGCCACACGGGATGTAGCATTGTTCCTGGAGGCCAACCCAGGGTTTTGATGTGACAGCTGTGTGCTAGGGCCTACAAGAAAGCTGGGGAGGGACTTTTTACAAGGGCAGTTAGTGACAGAACAAGGGGAAAGGGGTTTAAACTGGAAGGGGGTAGGTTTAGATTAGATATTAGGAAGAAATTCTTTCCTGTGAGGGCGGTCAGACACTGGAACAGGTTGCCCAGAGAAGCTGTGGCTGCTCCTCCCTGGAAGTGTTCAAGGCCAGGTTGGATGAGGCTTTGAGCAACCTGGTCTAGTGGAAGGTGTCCCTGCTGATGGCAGGGGGGTTGGAACTGGGTGAGCTTTAAGGTCCCTTCCAACCCAAACCATTCTATGATTCTAGTTCAAGAGTCAGGGGCCAGCACAGCAGTCTGCAGAGGGACAGCAGCTTTGTTGCCCATGGGAGGCTCTTGACTTTCCCTGCTAGACCCATCAGGTTGTCTGCTTGGGGTCCCACTCACCCTGCTGCCCACTGGGTGCATGCCCGAAGGCTGCGTGGCACTCACTTTTGGCCCAAAACCACCTCTGTGGGCGGCTGGTTGCATGTGAGCACTATGATGATGTCCACTTTGTATAGAGGTCCTCTGGGGCAGCCGAGACAGCATGCTGGGCTTTGCTTCTTCACATGTGAGGAGCCGTGTGGCCCCTGGAAGGGACCTTACCATGGGGCAGGGCAGGGCAAAGCTGCAGGGCACTTCTATGTTACAATATTATGGCCGTATGAGGCATCCCTTCCCCTGCCTGCCTGCCTGCCTGCCTGCCTCACAGGGCTAGGCATGACTAAACCTCCCACCAACAGGCTTTTGCTGTTTGTAAATTAGGAGATGTCACTTCAACCACGGGCTGTTGATGTGGATCATCCCCTCAGCCCATCCACACCTTGGTGCAGAGCAGGGAGACGTGGAGCTGGCACAGGCGCAGGTGCTGCTTCCCCACGTGCAGCAGACACTGCACCTCTGTGCACGCACGTGTGCATGAGGGAGGTACAGACACAGGAATATCAGCCACACAGGTTTTCTCATAGCAGAGATTTTCTGGATTAAGTGATGCCCAAGTCTGATGGGAATTTTTGGGGTGTTGGACAATGTGGAAAATCCAGTTGTGCTCTTTATTGTCCTTTGACAGGCATCCACCCCGGCTGTTATTTCCTGCTCTAGCCCACTGATGCCTCAGATAGATCCTCATCCTTGGTTTGATTTTAATTTCATTAAACTCCACAGAAGGGCCTTTGCCCAACTCCAGGATTGCCAGGGTTATCTGCAGCTGATTTTGGGTCCAAAGGCACTCACCAGTGATGAGAAAAGGGCCAAGGGAGACAGTGCACATGACATCTCAAACGTGTCAGGATCCTGAGCCTCTTTGTGTCAGACTGGGAGCCTGAGTCTGGCACCAGTGAAGGAGAGCTCTTGTGCAAGCCTGCACCTTCACTTTTGCTGCTCAACTTTTATCTCTATTGCCCTAAGGCCCAATTATGGATTGTCTTGGAAATTTAGGTGGAAGGACATGGCTCCTTCTTCTAATCCTAAGTGCTTAAATGTTTGATGGCTTCCAAAGTGCCAGTGTCTGTGTAGCCTGAGTCACGCAGACAGACTGTCTGCATTCTTCACTACTTTTGCATCTTTTCATGAATACCCCAAAAGACTGAAAAAACCCCAGTAGCTTCTTGAAAGCAGACACCCAAGAAACCTGTTGGAGTGAGCTCTCTAGACTGCACAGCCTGCTGTTTATCATGCTGTATCACGTCTAGTTTTACACTAAGTGAATTGATGTGCCCAGGATTTTCTCAGGGGAGCCCAACCCACGGGTCTCTTGAAAAGCCCATATGCTTTTTGGTGCAAAGGGATATCTGCTCTTGCTCCACTTATCTTCAGCCCTGCTTTTTTATATATCCCCAGAGCTGCTCTTAGCAACTCCTCTCTGGAGTGTTCTCAGACATGGTATTTGTACATGGCAGCCACTTGTGCCTGGCTTACGTAGTGCTGCCAGGGATGAAATCAGGAGCACCCCATATTTTCAGAACATTTAGGATGCAAGAATCACACTCTGAGCAGGAGAGAAATGCTACAGACAAGGCTCCCAGCAGGAGCCAGCTTTCCCAGGTGTGCTGTCCAGTGTGATCCTTCGTGGCACGACCAGGGTCTGCTCCCCTTGCCTGGCTGTGTTTATGTGTTTCTCTTCCTTTATTTATCTGCCTTTTCAGAGCACTGCATCTCCAGCCCTTGAGACAGTCCTCCTCCTCCCATGAGGACACCAGCTGCCAGAAGCCACTTGCTTCATATGCCAGCACATGCAGAAATGGCAGCGACACCATCTCACTGCTGCTGGCCAGAGAGAAATCATAATTTTGCTGGCACCAGAACAGAGATGAACCAAAAAATCACACAGGCTCTGCTACTGCATCACTACTGTGCTGTGGGCTGGCCTTTATTTTGCTCTCCTCTCTGATGCCTAGGACTCTGCCAGTGTTGCTTCTTCCCCAGCAGGAAACCCACAGCCGGAGTGGGTGGGAATAGCCAGACACCAGCATGCCTTCACACTCCCTCCCTCCCCAGGGGCACATTTGTTTGGGGTTTTTTTTTTGCTCAGGAAGCAGTGACTTGTCATTTCTAACTTTAATTTCACGTCATTTCCCCTTAATATGATTACCCTTCCTTTATGTAATTTATTCCCACAGGTGCTTACAGCACCTCCCTGCTAATTAGCAGCAGGATTAATTAATGAGCTGTTTATCCCTTACCCCAGATCGTTAACCAAGCAATTTAATAAAATCAAACCAGACGTCTGGCCCAGCAATACCTGACTGGGCAGCCACCTCTTTTATCAACCTCCTGCATTCAGCTGACGGCAAATATCCAGTGCCAGGCACTCAGCAGCCATCTCAGCAGTGTCTGCAGGGCAGGCACCATTTTTCATATTTATTATAATCCCGTAATGACTAAGGCTGCAGTCCAGAAAAATGCTTAAGCTTGTTTTTAACTGCATAGGTGCAGCTAAGTACCCTTAATGGTTGCATGACATGATGATATACTTGAGTGCTTTCTAAACTGCAGCTCCATTGAGGTTTCCGTTCTTGTCATACCACACAGGCTCCCATTTTCCCATCCCTATTTTCCAGTATGGAGAAAGGGCATTTGCAGGATGCTCCCCTTACCAGAATTCTCCAAATGCCCTGTGTGAGATGGGTCTGGAGGCATGCCCAGGCTCTCCCCGGGCAGAGCTGCAGTGCTGCCCCTGTTTGACATCTTCAGTAATGACTGCAGAGGCATTTTTGCCCCTACCCCACTCCCAGGGGTATGAGATGGCTCTTCCTGGGCTGCCATGCCTGGTGTTCCTGCCTGGCTGCACCCTTCTTCTCCCGGGGTGGACAGCGGTGGCACAGCAAGGACAAGGTCCCACTGTGAGGTTTTGGTTTTTGCAGAGGGTGCTGCCAACCTGCCCTTCGCTTGGTGAATCAGCAGCCTCCCTGGCTCAGCTGGGGATGGCTGTGCAGCCTGGCTTCGGTGCTCTCTGTGGCTTGGAGGCTCCCAGTTACCATTACAGCAGAAACAGCCAGGAACACTAATCCCTTTATAATTCCCTTGGGACCTGCCTGCCGTGCACGCACGAGGCAGAGGGGTCTTTGCACATCGCTGGACTCCTGTGGCACTTGCACCAGCCCAGGACCTTGCTCATGGTCCCATCTATCAAGCAGTGGTCCCGTGCTCAGGGCTGCACAAGCACAGATACACAAATCCATTATGAGCCACACCAGTGAGTTGGGTGTCAGAAAAAAGGGAGATGCCAGGTTGCTGTGGAGCAGGTGTAGAAAGGGGTAGAAGGGGATAGAAGGATCTTCTCCCCACTGCCCAGCTATTGCAAGCTGATCTGAATAAGCCTTTGCTTCGTGCTTTAGGTGTCTGCCTGGCAACTGCAAGGGCCAGTCTCCACCCCAGGCAGCTGCAAGCATGGCCTGTATCTGTAAAATGAGAGGCACGGCCAGGGAGGGTGAGAGGAAGGGATGGCGAGGAAAGGCAAGGCAGCAGCAGCGGGAGGAGGGCTCGGAAGCTGCCAGCCCTGCCTGCAAGCAGCAGCTGCACAGCTTAATCACCCTTCCCACTGCGCCTTCCCTCCCAGCCAGCGAGGCTGCTGGTTCCACCTCCAGTTAATCCTCGTCATTTCTGAGTTCGCTGTGAAAATCATAATGCTCCTCTTCCAACAGTGCTGGAAGTACTGCAGCCAGGATACTGAAAACAACAAAATAAATGGACCGTGCCCAGGAAGCTGCTAGGAGGGGGAAGAAGGGGAAGGAAGGCATGACTAAGAGCCGACAGGGAAAGCCCTAGGTTTGTTTGCAGGGCATGGACGAGCAGGGAGTGGCAACTGCAGTGACTGTTCTTTGCTACCTGTTGCATAAGGACAGACTGATTTCCTGAGGCTGCTGGGATAAAGCACAACAAAACTGTCATCGAGGAGAGAAGGGTGCTGGGCGGGGGCACAGGGTCAGCCCTCGCCACACTCCTGGCCTGCTGGATGGTGCAGGCCAGCAGCATCACAGTGCCGACCTGTCCCTCCATCCCTGGCAGTCTCCTCTTCTGGCCTTTGCCATGCCTGAAGGCTCTGGGCACAATCAGAGCTGGTGCTGGCCTGGGCTGGCTGATATTGTCATAGCTTCAAAGTTTCTGGAGATAAAGGGGCAACTGGAGGTTCCAGGACAATCTGCTCAGCTGCTGTTGCTTGCAAACAACAATCTGAGGGAGAAAGATTTACATTGAGCAGAGACTAGACTGGAAAGATCAAGGTTAGTGCTGGTCTACTGAGCTAGCAATGAGGTGTAGGGATGACATCTGCAGGAGGGCTACCACTAAGAGTGTTGGTAATCATGCTTAAATCTCATCTGACTGCTTTCATCTGCAGTACCTTGGTGGGGAACAAAGGGCCTGTAACATGGGAAGACTTGAAGTGACTTTCTTGTGGTGACACAGCCTGCCACTGTCTGGGAGAAGCTCAGTGTCCTATCCACTAGACCATGCATGGTGCTTCTTGTAGTGCATGGTGGTCACGCTGGTCCATCCACATAAGCAACGTCTGGCAGGATGGACCAGCTTGCACCAAAGAATCATGTCAATCAGCTTGTGAAGAGCATCAGCTTTTATAGTGCTTCGAGCTCAGCTGGGAGAGGTGGCAAGCATGTAGACTTTGGTATTGGCAGGCACTAGCAACACATCAGCCTAGAAAGCAGGGGTAATGGAAATGCAGCCCTGGTCCTGGGAGAGAAGCTCATCGCAAATGGGATGGAAATGTGAAGAAGTGCTCTGCTTCATGTGCATGAGTGGAAATAACCTTAGCAAAGGAGATCAATAATGGTGCTGCATGTTCCACCGGGACTGCCTCTGGGTACTGCAACGCCTGTCTCTCACTGTTGGAAAGGCATGGTTAGGGTGTGTTCTCCCAAAAAAGCATCTGCAGTGCAGTAAAAGCAGCAAGGATCCTGTCTGCAGTGAGGATCCAAACTGCTCTAAGACAAGTCTGAGATGCACAAACTGTTCCTGCACTGATATCCAAAGAGATCACCACTCAAACTGTCCTCAAGGTAAAAAGGTAACTCCTCAAGGTAACAACTGTTGGCACACACTAACGCTGTTCAGTGTCCCCCGAGATCAGAGCCAACACTCCTACTTTTCCCACTGGACTTCCAAGAGCAGAAAGACATAGGTGTCAGCAGACCCCCTTCAGTGTTTTAGCTTGTCCAGTGTTCATGGCAAAGAGGACAGGGCCAGGGAAAGAACCTCATTCTTACCACACTTCCTTTTAAATACGGCAGTGCTCTGTACTTCTGTGGTGTGCACAAGATCTGAGTCCACATTCAAAGACATCCCAGCTGTTCCCACTCAGGATTATTACCAGTACTTGAAGGATTATAAATCTGAGATGTAACTTTGCATCTTTTCTATCAGATGCACATCAAATTTCAGGGCTTCATTAACAGCACTGTCTGTAACCTCACACGACCTTTTGGGCCGGTGCCTTGCGGGGAAGCTTTCAAACACTTGACCACGTTTTGCATTTCAAAGCCTTCACTTACGCCTATGTATCAAAACACTGAAAGGTTTACAAACGTTACCTTTGATGACCCCACATCCTGAATTGTTTGACTACTGTGTCATAGATGCTCCTTGTTTGGAGGAGTAGTGTTTGAGTTACAATGTTTTCCTTCTGCTCTAGTACATTTTTTACCTCAACTGTCTTAGAAAACGGGTGTCTCCATAGCTTTAAAAATTCCAGTACTGGTGCAGAATAAAACAAGCCCTATCTCCATCTGCTGTAAGTAGTGAGTGAAGCAGCTTTTAATGCATTTGTTTATGCCAGTGTGAATGCGGCCCTTATAGGTTTTAAAATATGCTCTGTCAGGAGAAAGGATTTGAAAAACAGGTGCTGACTGCATTTTTATATGAAGATCAAACCTGGACTAATCCAGCATGTCCTTTTAAGATTACTGGCAATATTATGTCTTTTCCCTTGGGTGGAATTCCCTAATACTTGGGTTTTGCCAGCAGGTCCTAAAGGGTAGGTTGCCATTTTTGTTGCAAGGCATTAAAAAAAGAGCATCATGGTGCCTTTACATGGGTACTAAACAGGGTGCAACTTTATTTACAGTGTAAAGTGCATCACACAGAAGTCGTTTAAAACACACAACAAGCAGTAACATGAATGACAATACAGTACTGGGTAGGGAGGGGGAAGTGTAAGTATCAAAACATCATCAACAGCACTAATATAACAGCCTCTAGTTTCAGCTACTCTGTCCTACCACATCTCCTTATGAAACGTGCTGACTGGGTTGACCCCGGGACTCTCTGTACTACTCACTAGTGTGAAGCTGGAGTGCTAAAAGCCATCCTGCAACCCTAAAGTCTCCAAAAATGTCCTGCCAGATCTAAGCACTGTCCTCACCACTGTTGTTCTGCTCGAGATCACCAGCGCAGAGTAAGGGCACACACCAGAGAAGCACACTGGAAAAAGGACCAAAAAATGAGAGTGACATATAAATACAAATCTGCTTTTCTCGCCCATG
>NW_010323813.1:9092-17873 GCF_000700745.2 Antrostomus carolinensis | reverse complement strand
AGTCCTGTTTTGCTCACTACAGCTTCCATTCATATGCTGTTAAGGCAGCAAGGAAGTTAAGGAACAAAGTGCCTACAAATGGTGGTGACTAAGGGTTGAAATGCGGACATTATTTACTGAACGCTAACTTCACTCAAAGCTGTAAACTCGATGGCTGAGGAGCTGGGAGACAGAATATTGTTGCTATGTGCTAGCAGAGTCCATTAGAAAAAGAAGGTTGTGGGAGCTGAAACAACAACTCTTCAGCTCCCACTGGGAAAGAATCTACATTCACATTAATCTGATCCCCTAATGACTCCTATTATTTAACTATCTCTTTTTCTTTTAGTTGGCTGAAAGCTCTTATTGGCTCACAACGTCACTTGTTTCTTTCTTCCCCATTTCTGGTCTTGGTTTAACAGCCATCAGTTATGTGTCAGTATTTACTAGTGCCTTGTTACGGTAACTGTGAGCTCATTTTGTTGTCATATCACTTTCCTGTGTCCAAGTTCATGCATTCATAAAAGGAAGGTAAATCTATAAAAGGGGGAGGGGTGGGGCAGGGTGTGCAGACTCTTAATCCGGAGGGTAACTAAGCAGTTTGAATGCTACGGAAGGTAAAATTTATTTCTCCTTCTTCTTTCCCTGTGCCGACTGCAAGTCATGATTTTCTATTATTACTGGGGAAAATGAAGCTTCTGATCAATGACTCTTAGGTTCTCACTGTCACATCTTTCGAAGATCAGACTTTTTTCAGACTTTTTGCGAACTGATGATAATTACCAAACATTTGACCTCAAAAAATGCATGTGACTTCCACCTTGTAACTCTACCACCCCGCTTAAACTTAGGTAAATCTTAGCATTTCAAGTCATTAGAACATGACTTAATGATGGCATTCACGTGTGTGTTACCCTCAGATGCAATGGGATCAACAGGGTGAGAAAGAGAAATCTGACAGCATGTGCACTCTCAGTATTTCTCACTCAGCTGAGCATTTCTGTCTGTGTGTGTACTCAAGAGAGGCCTTTTTCAGTTCTCTGAGGTTTCTGAATAACATAAATACAACCTTTCTGTAAGCAAATACCAAAGTTTCACCTGTAAACATAACTAACTGATGCCTTCTGTCTCCATCTTAGGGGCAGTCAAACTTTGGAACCCAAAGCCCAGGTATCAAAAACATTCACCTGGCAGACAGCAGCGAGGCATGTATTTCACAATTTACAAAGGAAAAGGACGATGGTTGCAGGCAGGTGGTGAGTTCCATGGCAAGTAGGAAATGCAAGTTTCAGCAGTCCACCTGCTTCCCACTGCTGGATTATACAGCTCTAGATAATCCTGAACTGCCTGTAAACCAGTAAAGCTTCAAAGGCTAGTCTTGGTCCACCATTTGCTGAATCACACAATATTCTCCCATATCTTTTACATTTTTTACTATTTTATCAATAAATCTCAGGTAAATTAATGCCAATGCCTTCCATTAAGTCACTCTCCAATGATGTTCGCGTCACCTAACATACATTACCCAATCTTCTTCTTATGCCCACCAGAAACTGTGCTTACAACACAGACTTTATCACATGTACTTCTATTTTACGTCAACACGAGTTCAGAAACAGGCCCAATGCAAAGTTCAGTGGCTCAGTTAGACTTGTGTAAGTATTCTTTACTGTTGAGTTGCTAGACAGCAGTATGCTTTGGCAGATGCTAAGCAGAATTGCCACATTCTGTTTAATCATGGTTGGCAGTACAGTATGGTTTAATTAGCTTATGGTATATAAGAAATGGGAGGGACTGCACTGCACACAACCACTTCCTCTGTGGACAGTAGGAATCTTTACATTTGTTTGTGTATCTGTGTATGGTGGGTGTGTAGCAGCATATATTTGATAATACTTTTGTAAATGAAAAATACAGATGATTTCTTTAAAAATGGAAAGGTATAGTAAAAATGTATCACAAAATAAAATACAGAACAAGGGATGTGGGAGGGAAGGGAAGCAATGGATTTGATTTACAATGCATTAGATTCCAAGACCTGGTGTCTAGGCTGAAGAAAGGTAACTGAATGTAGAACTGCGGCTCTGATGTTATAAGGGATAGAATCCAGCCTTCCGTTTCCTGTGTCAAAAAACCCAAACAAAATAAAATCAGTGCTGTACTCAACATACCAAACAAGATCAACAGTGAAGCACAAGAGGATAGTGTCTGAAAGTATACCAGGGATTAGAGTGCCACAGCTCAAGATGTCATATTGAGGGGGTGAGAGGCTGGGCATGGGGAATAGAGATACCTGGCATTTAATGTAAGTCATGACTTATCATAGACTGGTTTGGAGCTAATCTTGTCCTGGATGCTGACAAAACTTTTCATCCCTTTCAGCTTCCCCTTAAAAATCACACCTAGTTAAGCTGCAACAGTGAATCTTTGCTATCATGGCATTTGCTCCTGTTCTGCCTGTATTGTTTCTGAGCCCTCAGCACAGTGTCAGACCCCATAAAGAGTCCCCAGTGGCTGAGGCCAAAGCTTAACACAATATGAAACAGATCTCAGTGCTTGTTTCTGTCCCCTCTCCTCCACCCCCCACCCAATTCTGTGTGGGAAATGTCCCCTCAAACAGCTCTTGAAGGGACAAGGTGATAGACCGTGAGCCTGTAGGGCTAACGATCCACCTTCTCTCAGACTTTGCAATGCTGCACAGAGCTGTGGACTTGGACAAAAAAACCAAGAAAAGTCTGGTTTGCTAATAACCTGAAACTTTGCTTTGCCTCAGAGGTAAATTCCTTAATTTTTGGCTGCTAAATCCACTGGATTTGGGCTTTTCTGCTTCATGTCCTAAAAGGAAATACTATCAATCAGACTTTAGATGTGTAGCTTTCAGTCTAAATCTAGATACTGTTTGTTGGCAGTACATTTAAGTTACTTCACTTAGGCATATATAATCACAGCTGACGAATGAAAACTATTTATTTTGGATAGTGTAATTTCTCAAACAAGCATATTTTCTATAGCTTTAAGATAAACAGTGTATCAGAGAGACAGGGAGGAATGTCTGTCACTACCTGTCCAGAAAGAATACAAAAAATGCACAGTGTCACAAGCTTTGTCTGTATCCTGTAGAAAAATATTAATATTCAGCTGTTATTTATTTAGCTCTCTAGGATAATGACCAATGTGTTCAGTAGGAGCCTGTGTGAGTTGAGGTATAACTATTTTTGCTAGCATGTGTTTCATAGCCCTCATTAATATTCCATGCAGGGAGCAGGAGAACTCATGCTGCATATTTTGTTTCTATATCTGATTCCGGACCACAACATCATCATTACCATTCCACCTGCCTTCCCTCTTCAGGGTTGTAAATGGCTCTTAATGGCAGCATGAAATAAAACAGCTTCCCAGAGAAAAACTGAGTCTTGTTCAGACTGCCCTCAAAGCCAAACACCCAAACTTCCCAAGTTAACTTTAAAAAACAAAGCCACAATTAAGACTTGTAAATGGTGATGGGGCTCACTGATTTGACAACCTAGTCTGCTATTGTAGTAAACCACTCTAAAAGAGAGCACAGGTGAACCAGATCCAAGCCCAGTCCTTGGGGCCCTTGATACAGCGACTGCACTGTCAGGTGATTTGAACTGGGACTTCACTCAGGGGCACTGTGTTGTACTCTTTAAACAATGAGCACACCACTCAACACTAGGTGCAAGAGCAGTGATTATTTATAACATCTGTTGCATGACCCTAGTCTTGGACCTGGACCCAGCTGAGGTATACAAGTTCAAAATAAACCCTTGTGCACAGCAGGCCACCCAAACTGCCTGAAGAATGTTCTGTATTACATCACAAGAAACATTTCCATTCACACCATTAAAAACAAGGCTAAGCCTTGCGGGTTTGCCTGTTTGCTTACATGTAAATGTACCATTTCCTGAGTTTTCTAGAAGTCTGACAATAATTTTGCAGAGTACTCTCTAAGGTCTTTCCAGATTGCCCATAAATCATGAGCCATGCAATGACCACTGATTTACAGGATCTAGAGATGCTTAAAATATGCAAAATTAATTGCATATTCTTCAGATTTAGAATACAGTAGGATGTGATTCAGCCCAGCTATGGGACAGTGCTCAGCAACACTTACCTAGAGCAGTCATGTCCAGTCCACGATGAGGGACAGAAGCACCGATTTGGTCGTATGCACTTCCCACCATTTAAGCAAGGCAACTGGCAAACAGCTGCATGCAAATACACACACACACACAGAGCTGCATTAATGAACACATCCACAGTGAGCTGATTAAGGAACAGGGCACTGAAAATCCAGCCTGCACTATTCTGTTAAGAATGGACTGCTCTCAAAACTACAACATTGAAACATCAGCTGTGAGTCTGTTGTAAAAGATGGTTTGCTCTGGAAAGGGCAGCTTTAGAAGCACATCTCTGCTGAATGTGCTTTAATCCTCTCTAATACTTTTGCTATCTGCTGCAGTGCATGAGCTACACGGAACAGTCGGTGTATTATTTTACATTGCCTTAAAAATTCTGTTCTTTTTGTGCCAAGTTGAGGCAAGAAAAAAAGGAATTCAAGTGGAAGCAGGAGGAGGAACTAGAAGAGAAGAATCAGAAGATCAACAGGAGAATAGGCCTTATTCTAAGAAGAAAATCTGGATGTTTATTTCAAAGGAATGTGACAGCTAAATGCACTGTAGCCAAGACAAGCAGACACTAAATGTGGCAAAAAAGTATAGAAAGAGGGAATATAAACAGAGGAAGTTAAAGGTCAGAAAGCCATTTACAGATCAACAGCAGGCATGGAGTAAGAGTTCACACCATGGCACCTGTATGGAGACAAGGAAAAGAAGCAGAGAATGGTAGTAAGTTCTGGACTGCTGTTCTTACAGCTATCCGGACTAAGGTGTGACTAAATGGTACAGGGAGAATAAACACCAGCCTGCCTGAGAGGGTCATGCTGGGCCAGCTGTGAAAAGGCTGCACCTGGTTTTGTGTGACAGCCTAACCCAGGGATATCAAGTAACCAAACAGAAGTCAAAGCTTCAAGTCTTCCTACGAATTTTGAGACTGGAAGAGAAAGCACCACACAATTTACAGAACAGATTTGGGACTCAGTTAATTATGTCCTTCAAATACAGATACTTATATCACAGGAAAGCTGAAAGATAAGAAGTCTTTGAAGCAGATAATGTCAAATCAAGAGGACAGACCTAAAGATACCAGTGAAGACAAACACTGGGCAGCATTTTTGCAAGGAATATGCATCAGAAAACAATGATTAAAATGGAATAACAGGAAATGGAAATGAGTAACCACAGGAATGTGAAAGGAGATGGAAATACACTACTCTGATTCCTCTGGTCTAAACACTAATAAACGAATAACAGGAGGTTATAGAGACAGACCATCCCTGCGCAATTAAGTGCACCAAGCTTGGCATGTTGAAAATAACTTCTGATTCTGGAATGAAGCTTATGAATGAAACAACTTTAGCTCTCATTTTATGCACATAATTATTCCTGTGAGACCAGCAGTAAATCCAAATTTTTCTCATTTCATTTTGCTTTGTCATGGCAACAGATCAAGATCAGTAAGTAAAATGAGAAGTGGTTTAGTAACATCATGAGCAGTGGCTATAAGCTTTTATGAATGGACTTTGGCACAGATGCAGTTGCCCACTAGAATTTTTTTTTTCTTTAGCTACTGAAAAGCAAGTTGGTCTTAACAGATTTAATTGCTGGCCTGGAAGTGAAAAAGCTGTCTATTCTCCTCAACCACACATGCTGTTATAGCTGCAAAGTTTGTGAAATCTGAGAGGAAATGATGCATTATGTGCTAGACAAGTGTTCCTTCAAAAGACAGTAGTTTTGAGTTAAAACGTTCCCTCTGGGATTTCATTTTGCTGAAGGATGGTTGGGATTGCAGTGCATCACACAGCTTATCCCCAAGACTAACTATTCTTTTAAGTTGGACCAATAATAAGAACAATCATTAACAAAAGCACAAATTCCTCCTCCAGTTCACCCAATCAGCCATGCCAAAGTCTTGCAGGAGGGCAACACTGGGTTTTCATGTTAAGGCCCTGTTAACAATCAGTTAAGGTGCACCTGAACAACAGAAGTACAGTGATCAAACTGTAAAATAATTTTAAAAAACAGTTAACATTTATTAGTGACTGAGATTTAATAATGACTGAAAAACATTTCAATGAATGCTTAGTTGCTATGCGTTTTACTATCTATTTCCACAGGGACAAGCCTTTCAAAAACTGACATTTGTTTAGTCTTGATATGGAACCATATATCCCAAACCTGGGTTCCAATATTACCTCTAATTGCAAATCAGCCTTATCTGACACAAGCTGACTTGCCAGGACACAGGTCTGCAGCCCAGAATCTCACCCCCACTACCCTTCACTATTTCGGTGTGCTACATGCCCTTCAGCCTTGGTTAGGTGCAATTAAGAGACCTAGTAAAATGCAGTGCATGTTAAATTTGTTTGGAGAACTTAGACAATAGCTGATGTAAGTTACCCTTGTACCATGTACATAGTACCTTACATGGGTACCATGTGCCCATTAAACTCAACCATCTGTAAACAAATCCTTGCTTTGCTCTGCCTCTTGCCCAGCTCAGCACTCAGACAGTTAAGTAGCAATCCCCCAAACCAGACAGCTACGTCTTGAAAAAGACTCTGTAGTACATATAGCTTGTTTGTGACTTTAATGGTGAACTGCATGTGCTGAAGCTGAAAATGAAATTCTAACTGTTCTTGGAACGGACAGTCTAGCTTTATTCTTCTCTCCTCTACACTGCTTTTTGCAGAGAGCACTCTTGTCAATATTGTCTGTCCTTTCTGGGAACAAACTTTCTGAGGACTTTAAAGACTCATCAGGGACTACTCTAAAAATTTTTGGCAGCTGGGGACAGCAAATCTTCCAGGAATATTACTGCAGGTCTGGGTTTTCCTGTGAGAAGCTTAGTAGTTCTATAGAGTCCTTAGTGACAGTATATTGATAATAGAGTAACAAAAAGTGAGAAAAAAATGCAGGTGAAGGGAGTTTTACCTATATGGCAGCGTGATCCAGTCCATCCAGGGGGGCAGTCACACTGGTAAGGGGCCACACAGCGACCTCCATTGAGACACGGCAGAATGCATATTGCTGAGGAGAGGAGAGGAGAACTAGTGAAAAGAATCATCTTCCATGAAAGCAAAGAATAAAGTGTGCAAGAAAAAAGCTTTTGTTTAATTAGAAACTCTACTATCCCTCTAAGTGTTTGCATGCAGTATCAGCAGAGTTGAGTGGGATGTACACACAAGGCATGAGCAGCAGAAATGAGAAGGAATGATAACAAACAAATGGACAGACTGGAGCAATTGCTAGAGTCCTTCAGATGTCTGTAGGCTCTGCGCTCACTGGAAATGAGCAGGGCTGTTTGCTTGTTTCTCACGTGTAGTATCAACAGACATTGTCCACTTCTGTGACAGTGGCTAACGAAATCAGTTCATGCTGTAACTACAAACAACTGGATTGTTTATGGATTCCCTGGCGTCCCACAATGTAACATTCAAAACAGGTAATCTCTGCACTTGGTCTAGGCCAGTGAATGCATGCTGAGACAAGTGACACCACGATCCCCCCACGGAAAGACAGCTTTGATACAAAGCATTTTGGGTGCAACAGGTTGCCTGTGCCTGGGTGCTTTGAGGAAGAAACAAAGCAGATACCAAACAGCTGATGGTCTCTGGGCTGAACACCTATCAAGCTACAGTGCTCCTGTGAGCAGATCTGCAAAACTGTCCAATGTGCAGGTGGTTCATGACTTAAGTACCTTCACAAAACTACCATCTCCACTACCCTAACTGAATGAAGTACTTGTGTGAACACCTTCACAAAACTACCATCTCCACTACCCTAACAAGAGTACTTGTGTGAACATGCTCTAATAAGAGCAAGAGTTGAGCTGGGTCTCAAATTTGGACCCTTGAGTGGCACTTCCAGTGGAGTTTTATACTGGGAGGGTAGATGAGGGCTGCAGAGGGCTGATGCAGAGGTTCTTCTCTTCCACTGCACAGCAAAGATCAAGCTGAGCAGATGCAGCCAGCCTGAATAAGAGAATAATACTGAACTTCCACGGAGGTCACAGGACCAACCCATATCACCAAGGATTTTTTGTCTGTATTATTAAAGGAGTAGTGCTCTGCATGTTTTTTAGAGTGGTCAGGCCTCTCTCTGGAAGGTGAATCTATATTGTTATCTGTGAAATGTACTGTGAACTACAAGGTGACTGAATTCTGTCCCAGCTCTGTGGCTTTACCTGTGGCCTGATCCTGACAGATCAGTGACCAATGCTGGCACTCAAAAATTGCTTTGACTTCCAGAACAGGCCCTCAACACCAAAGGCTAAACCCATCTTTTCTGTTCACCAGTGTACCTTGCTTGACAAGCAGTGAAGTAAAATTGAGGTGGCACTAACAAATTTTGGTAATTCTTTCCCCCCCTCCTCACTACCTATGCCAAAGTAAGTTAAAAAAAAGAAAAAAAAAAGAAAAAAAAAAAGAGAGAGAGAGCTAGTGCCTGTACTTGCATGGTCTGGCTAGTGAGCTGCCTGTTCGTTTTCCTCATACAGAAAAAGAGGGTCTGCACTGGGATGACAGATCAAAATGACTAGAGGCATAAAATTTGTCTTCTTACCCTGAAGAGTGCATTAAATATCATTACTAATGGTAAGGTAAGGAAATCAATTGTGGCATACCAATCACAATTCTGCCAGGCACAGGGCTTAGTCCTGCTG